>NW_019268519.1:3462883-3489961 GCF_002738365.1 Cucurbita moschata | reverse complement strand
TTTTTTTTTTTTTTTTTTTTTTTTTTTTGCAAAAGCTCTCATGCAATTTAAAATTATATAAAGAATGGTTAAGAATGAGAAATAGAAATAAAATTAAGATTTATTTAAACTATCGACTAATACCTATAAATCAGTAAAAATATATAACTAATTAAATCTAAAATAAAATATATTACTAACCCTTTTCAAAATATTTCATATATATTCCCTAATTATATCTTAATAATAAGAATTAATTTGAGTGGAAGTTTAAATTTACTTAAATTTGTGATTATTTTTTTTAATTTATAAAATTTTAAAATTTAAATTTGTGATTTATTTATTTTGGGCCTTTTAGGGCTTTGTTAGATACAGCGACGGCCTAATTTCTGCTCTAAAAATGGCGTCTCTTCTCCAGCCCATCAACGCCACCGTCCGCCAGTCTTCTGAAACGGAAGGTTTCCTTTTCTACTCCAGTTTCTCCGGTTGTATTGAAGCCGAAAACTTCAACTAGTGTCTTTTTTATCGTTTATCGTTTGTTTTCTAATCGTTTTGATTGTGTTTATGCTACTTACAGCATAGTAATTGAGTTGTAGATTGTCGAGTGTTTGTAGATTGTAATGAAAATGAGTGCGAATTTAGTAGTGGAAAATTTTGTAGAGCTAGAACGTGCACCAATCGGGAGGAAATTGATGAAAACAATTACAATTTCTTCGTTTTCAGAGTTGGTAGTTCTCTAATTTGGAATGGATTGTAATTTTTTTGGTTAATGTGTTCCATTATTCTTGTTTTTTTTCTTCTTCTGAAGAACAGGTGAGTCTTCTCGATTTCAGTTCGGTATCTAGAAACTCATCATTCAAATGTTATGGGAAAATTGGAAGGACTGGTGGTTGTCATGGAATTTTCTTTACAACAAGAGCCAAGGGGGGTATTGAACCAGACGTGCTTGAGAAAGACAAAGAGCCAATTGAAGTTGATGTTCATAATCGTAGCTTTCATAATTTGGCTATCTATTGTCTACATGATCATGTGTGTCACATATGCTCAAGCACTTAAACACTTTTGCTGGACAAATTTGACTGCTTCTTGTTAAGTAGTTTATGTTAGAAATCACAAATCTCCGTATGATATTGTCCACCTTGAGCGTAAGCTCTCGTGGTTTTGTTTTGGGCTTCCCAAAAGGCCTCATACCAATAGAGAGATGTATTCCTTACTTATAAACCCATTATCATTCCCTAAATTAGCCAACATGGGCCTTCCTCCCAACGATCCTAATAATTTATACTCTTTCAAAGCTTACATGTCTAGTTCTGCTCATTTTTGGGTTAACTCTTTCTGGGAAACACAATTCATCCCTGTGGTGATATCTACAACATTCAACAACTCGTTGTTTGGATGGGGGAGGAGCTCATGAATTTTAAGGAAAAAGAGTATTATCAATGTTTTTAGATTAAGAATAAGATGATATCTGTGTACCATTTGACTCTCTTTTAGTGTACATTGTTTCCTCTTTCTTTTGTTTGGAGATATGTTTACTGAGTTCTAATGTATTTAGATTATGGAGCTGTTGGCGTTCACCATGTTGGAGTGCTTTGTGAGAATCTTGAGAGGTCACTTCACTTTTATTTAAACATTCTAGGTAAGTCAATTCTCCATGGATCACTATTTGTCATCAGTAATGTTGAATACTCATTGGAAATATACATTTAAATGATGAATTTCCACTGTAGGTCTTAAAATAAACGAAGCGAGGCCACACAACAAGCTTCCTTATAGAGGTGCTTGGTTGTGGGTGGGTGCTGAGATGATCCATTTAATGGAACTTCCAGATCCCGATCCTTTGTCTGGACGACCTGAACACGGGGGTCGGGACCGTCATACTTGTATTGGAATTCGGGATGTATCGAAGTTGAAAGTGATCCTTGATAAAGCTGGTAACAATCTTCCCTTAACAAAGCTGAATAGTTTGTTACTTTTCACGTTAAAAGACATAAATGGTAATTATTTTGTATGCCATAGTAAGAATATGGTTTCATATTTTCCTGCCGGGCCATGTAGGTATTCCCTATACGCTTAGCAAGTCAGGAAGGCCCGCAATCTCTACAAGAGATCCAGATGCAAATGCTTTAGAATTTACTCAAGTGGATGGCTAATTTAGTTAGTTCTTACCCCAATAAACTCTTATTAACATCTACAAGCTTCAATTGTCTGTGAAGCACCTCAGGATCTTGAGATCACTGAAAAGGTCAATTGCAATATACTAGGATTTGAGATCAAACATCATGATATCATCTTATTGCACGGAAACAAGAATATGATTGTAAGTATGCATGCCATGTATAAATAAGGCAGTAGTATGCAATGAATGTATAGACCTAGCATCTTCTGTTCTTAAAAGATTATGTATTTTTCTCTTCTTTTGTTAGGCCAGAATATTAGTGATGTCTCGGAGTTCTACTGACTGATTTAATCTTTGAGGCTTCCTTTGAAGGATACAGAAGAAGCTGTGGGTAATTGTTTTTAACTTTGAAAGGGTAGTTTAGAATCGGAAGAAGAGATCCCACAACGGTTGGAGAGGAGAACAAAACATTTCTTATAAGGGTGTGGAAACCTCTCCCTAACAGACGTATTTTAAAACCGTGAAGCTGACGGCGATACGTAACGGTCTAAAGCGGACAATATCTGCTAGGGCGGTGTCCTTACAGTAATTTTTTTCAATCATTTACTAATACTACTAACGTTTGTATAAGAAAGAAAAAGCCATACTCTTTCTAATTCAGGCCTTATACTCTACTTATCTCAGAGTATTATTTGATTTCATAGTATTTATTGTCATAATCTTGTGGGATACCTGATGTGTTACCTGAACTTTTAGTTTTAAAAATGCTGAAGCTTAGAGGAATTGGATTTCAGAGACCCTATCTTCAGAAGGGAATTGGGAAAGGTATTTCTAGACTGTAATGTTATTGCTTCGATGTATTGTTGGTCTAATGTTGTAGTAGAGAATTAAACAAAGAATTTGGGACGTTTTGTATGGTCAATCTATTGATTGTCACATTGAATAATTTGCTTTGCTAATTGGGAATTATTAATCTCTTTAGACTATGTAAAAGTAAATTAATAAAATAAGTGGCGAAGAAAGTATAGTTTATGTATTATGTAACCAATGCGATGTCGACACATAGCAATCGAGTCACTAGAATTTAGAGAGAATAATTAACTTAGATGTCACATTAAGACAACTTTGACAGAAAGGGGGAGACAGCATTTATGCTTTGGGATATAAAGCAGGTAAATTTGCTAATTACCATTTCCTATTCTTTTAGAAATCATCTTTCTGATTGCAGGCGCCTTCAAGTTGTTGGTTGGAGCATTTGGTACCACATGGAAACTCATTATTGCTCGTTGATAATTTGAGGTGATTTGCTTCTTCCTATATGAATATGGTGAGGAACGATATATGAATCTGGTGAGGAACGATGACTAGTTTTTAATAGAGATTCCTTGTAAGTAGTGACATGTTTTTGCTCTTGATTGGTAGAGTTGGTTTTTGTGAGATCCCACGTTGGTTGAGGAGTAGAATGAAACATTCTTTCTAAGGGTGTGAAAATCTCTCTCAAGTAGATGTGTTTTAAAAACCTTGAGGGGAAGTCTGAGAAGAAAAATCTGAAGAGGACAATATCTGCTAGTGGTAGGCTCGAGCCATTACCGATTCAGAATACATGTGCTTATGCCTTGGTCAGATGAGCTCACAAAAGAATCTATTTAGCCGCACCAAAGATCGAAGAAAACACCACACAAGTACAAAACTTTAAGGGAAAGGAGCTGGATTACTCAGTTGAGTTGCTTTTATGAGCTTTCCCTTAGGCTTAGCCAGGTTCCTTCGGTGAGAACTCCACTCTTTGAAGAGCCTAGAAGTGCCTGCTCAACAAGTATTGGTGGATGAGGCCCTCACTAGTCACTGTATTGCATTTCTCGAATGAGTGTTTCTTTTAAATAGCATTGGAATGAACTCATTGGTGCGCGAATAAAGCTTGGGTGAACTCCTACTCTTTGAAGGGCCTAGAAGCAACCTGCTCAATGAGGTTAGTGGATGAGCTCATCGGATTTCTCAAACGAGTGTTTGCTTTTAAATAGCATTGACATGAACTCATAGGATTATTGTTGTGAATGAATCTTGGGCTGAACTCTTACACTATGAAGAGCCTAAAAGCTACATGCTTGGCCTGTATACTCCGTCCAATTTCTCAAATAAGTGTAAATAAGTGTTTTTCTTTCGAGTAGCGTTGAAATGAACTAATTGAACTATTGCAAATAAAGTAAGTGAGACGCTATGGAAGAAGCGACCTAACCTTACCATGTTAGGTTGACACAAGGACGAGCTCACAAGACTGCCTTATGAGTTCATGCTCTCGAAAGAGTGTGGGGAAGCTCATCCATCAGATAAGCTAATTGGCCGAGCTAGCCCACTGGGACCTTTTAGATAACCTCATGTTCTTGAAAGGATGTTAAAGCTCAAGCGTGGCTAGCTCGCCTTGTCACATGCTGTTATTAAATGAACTCAGTTCAAGTGGGATTTTGGTCGATCTTCTTAGTAAAATTTGTAGATTTTCAGAATGACCAATTCAGTTTAGTGAAATTCAAATTTATAATTGGATGCTTAGGACTCATAACTTCAATTATGAGTCAGTTTGCTTATCCCATTCGCCGGTCTTGCAAATCTCAGACAAGGGTTCAAAACATTTCTAACCAAATCTTGGACCGAATGCTTACAAAGTTATATTAATTGAGTTCAAACAAAACAAAACAAAAACAAAGACATCTTAAAGGATAAAGATTTAGCCAACGACATGAATAAGAAACTTCAAGTTAAATAACAATCTATTCAAACAACTCTTGCTTAGAACAAAATCGTGTTAGTAGAAATGATTCACTTGAACAATCCATTCCCCCACCGAAGCTTAAGTGATCTGATCCTCTCTTCTACTCTTAAGGGGAAATTTCTTTATTCAATGAAGAACATGGAATGAGTATCTGATTAAGCTTATAAGCACATGCTGGGACTTACAAGTATAGGAAAATGCTGCAATTGTCCATGGTACAAACAGGCTGCATCTGCAAAACCCTGCAAGGATGGGAAAAAAGAAAAAGAAAAAGAAGGAAATTAAAATTCTACAGAAATTGGAAATCCAGCAAAGTGAAAAATCTGCAGAACACTTTACATCATCCGGAAATGTTTTTTTTTCTCTCAATTCTCCAGACGTTTAGTGCTGCTTAGTGCTTTGCTGTTGACACAGAAGAACAAAACAGAGGAAGAATGCATCATCAAACCTAGCCACCATTAAAAAATGACCAATTTTTGTGGTTCACAGTTCAAACCAAAACAGTAATAAATCCAACTATAGCAGTACAAGCCCGAGTTCACTTGGTTTCAATGCGTGGCGAATCCGATAATTATACAGGTAATAGTGAAGTTGCCCATCACCCGGACCGAATTTTAGTTCCTTCAGAAAGGACTCATTCTCCATGACATCCAATGCGTTAAAGACATCAAAATCCTTCTTTTTTGCAACAATAAGAGCATCATTCATCAACTGTAACAATGGAGTTTTGGTGGAGACATTGTAATATGAATAAGCGGCCTTCAAAGTTGAGTATGTTTGGTTTCCAAGAATGGATGAAGGAAGAGTGTAAAAGCTGCAGAAGTCAGTGACTTCACGAGTGTATTGACTCTCGACTAAGAAACTGTCTACTACACTCTCCTTGGGAAGAAGCCAATGCTCAACGTCGGTTTCGTCAAAATCTGGTGCAACAGCAAACTGGCTCATGTAATTTCTAAGCAACCTAGTAACAGCAGGGACATCACGAAGTTCCATCTTTCGAAATCCCGGGGTAACCGGTGAATCAGGTAACTTGTAAAGTTTTATGGTTCGACTCATTGTCATCCTTGCTCCAAGCCTTGAAAACCCAACATCAATGAGCTTCTTTGGGTTTAAAGATCTGTGCCAATATTGGCAAGTTGTTATTGGTGTTGGAAGAACAACTCCAGCTGTATAAGCCGCTTGCCATATATTTTCCAGGTGAACCCTCCTTGTAACCTCTTTGATCATAACTGGTGCAAGTCTCTTTGATCTAAGCTTCTTATGAACACACAAGAAATTGATCTCTGCCATCTTCACAACATCTTCCCGCACCCGGATTCTAGCAGGGACACCACTGATGAAAGCAACCAGCTTCTTGGAAGCCTTAGCACGAACTCCAATATGCCAGCTTGCGAAGTAGCCTGGAGGTCTCAAAGCCCATCCTAGAAATTCCTTGGAATAGTTGAACCTGAACAAGTTTTCATCATCTTCAACATAATTATTCTTCAAGAGATTGTACACCTCGAGACAGGTCTCTTCAGAGTCCATGTCACATGTTGTCCATTCATAGGCACTGGGAAGGTTATAAGGCTCTTGTTTGACCTCAGATAATGGGGTTGGTGGCTCAATTGGCCCTTCAGCCAAACTAGAATCCCCAACGTCCTTGAATTGTCCAACAGGTTGAGTTTCCCAGAATTTGTGTATTTTGCCAATAGACATAGAATCTTGAAGCCTCCGAACCATGTTCCCCAATGAGCTCTCATCCTTGGTAATTTGGCCTGCTTCATTTTCTTGAACTGCGTTTTCCTTGGGATCTCCTGAAGAAGTATTGTTATCGTCCATCTCGACAAAATATTTCAACTGTGACAGTCAATCACAATCGTTGCACTTGATCTGAATTACCTGTCAAACCACAGTTCTTAAAATCCTTCGAAAACACCGATGACATGAACAACACAAATTCCAAAGCCAGAATAGGGTAAGGGGAGTCAAATTAAGAACAGAAAAACAGCACACTAGATAAAAGGAGATTCAGCAGATCCACAAATGCTATTTTTCCATCTCGTCGTCACCATCAGTCGCATGGTGGACGAAACGAAATGAAAGTCAAAAACCAAATAAAGGAAAAGAAGAAAGAGACTAAGTAAGACAGATTAGGAAACAAAACGAGTAATCGGAATGAGAAAAGGAGGAGAAGGAAGAAGAACAATGAAGCACCTGAGTTGTGCGAGAAGCTTGTGGGTAGAGAGCATCAGATCCGGAAGGCAGAGCTGGAATTTGGTCGTGCCCGGAAATGGATATTAGGGTTCTTCCTCGGTTCAAAGTCCAACTCTTTTTCCCCTGCTTTAATACAATGGTTGGCTCCCTCTACCAAATTCGGCATCGGAGATGCCGATGGGCTTTCGTGAACTGCGAGAAGGGCTTTTGTACGTTTCTGGTTTGGGCCTCAATGGAAATAACCATAATTAATAATATTTTAACAAAATAATAATAATAATAATTTAAATTATTTATGTTTTTTTTTTTTAATTATAGTTTACCATCTATATCATATTTTATATTTTATTACAAGCCAAATATCTAATATTTCACGTATATTTGTTCTTTCCCTGAAATGTACTGTGATGATGATTTCACTTGTTTTTCGAGTATGAGGTAATTTTGCAGCTCAAATCGACATAATTTTAAACTGTTCATATCTAATTGTTTTTTGAGTACGAGTGTTTATGTGGTTCGGTTTGACTATAAATTTAGATTCGTAGTATAATTGTGTTCGAGTACGAGTGTTTATGAGGCTTGGAATATCCCGTTTTTTTAAAATGGATGATTAGTCCCTGTTGTAGTTATGAATAAGCTTTTGCATGATACTAGAACACTGTATGTTATTGTAAGTCTCGACTATCCAAACTTTCAATTTCAGTAGTACCAAAAGGACTACTAGTAGCGGAGCCTTCAAACTAATCACCGATTTTAAATAGAAAAGTGTTTGAAGCATCTAAAAAAATATTGCTCGAGAGAAAAGTAGAAATTATTTGTTATCGTGAATGGATAACATAATTTAGCTTAAATCTGTATTTGATAAGTAATTTAATACAAATTTAAGAATAATTAAACTAATTATTATTATTATTATTATTTTTTGTAGCCTTTCTTATAGACTTGGGTGAAATTAGAGGGGGAAAAATCAGTAAAAACAATTTTCTGCGAACGATATGTCGTTTGTTACCTGCCATCCATCGTTCACCAAAAAACGACACGACAGCTTTCAAGCCAATGCATTCATTGCCTTCACGATCCTGGCAGCCAATTGCTTCGGTAAGTTCCTCCGGCGAGCCGTCGAAGGGCGTCTTCTGATTGTCTGACGCAATTTTTAGCTCTAACGCCGCTGCAACAGAGTTCATAGCTTCGCCATTGTCGTTTTAAGCTAACATTTGAGAGGCTGGAAAAGGAGCCATAGCAAGCGGTCGTAAAATGTTAGGGGACGCGACGAATTGGGACGAGGATGCCTACAGAGAGAGTCTATACAAAGAGAGAGAGGTACAAACTCGGACGGTGTTCAGAACTGCGTGGGCGCCGTCTTTAAGTGGTTGCCCTGAGTCCATCGTGGTCGCCTCCAGTGATGGATCCATTGCCTCTTATTCTATCGCTTCCTGCATCTCTAAGCTGGTAATCTTTCTTATTTTCGGTATTGATATTGATTTTGTTGTTTGTTGTTTGTTTTTTTGCTTATTCAATCAGTATCTGAAGGGCGTGGAATAGCGAACCTTAAGGGAGGTTGTTCGAGGGCTTCTTTGTTTAGACTGAACTAATAGGATTGCCAAAGGGCGGGGTAGAAATACCGAATTCCCAAGCCAAAGAAGGCTACGGGATGCTCTTCTAAATTATAGAAAGAGAATTGAAAAGGCTATGAATGATGATTACAGAAAGGATCATAAAGAGTGAATAATCTAATAGGAGTTACTAGAATAAGATTGTCCAAAAGACTTCTTCAAGTGGCTCCAGAGGCAATTGTGTGTTATAATCCGCAAATGGCTACAAAAGGCGCTAGCTAGTTGCAATGAAAGGATCTAATTCTTCTTGAGCATCGAGAGGGGGAGAGAGGAGGCCCCTCATATCCTAGAAAAGAGCTGCGTGCCACTTAAAATTTAGAAGCATGAAGTTCCAAATTTTATTGTCGAAGCGATAAGTAGGAAGGGTGGCCATTCGACCCATGAGCGCATTTACAAATGCAACACCTACCATGGGAGAGGGAACGCGAAAGAAATCTCCTTTGAATCTTATTGTGAACGTTGATGCCTTTGTGAATTGTGATCAAGCTCTCTTAAGAAGAATTTGAGGTATTAAAGATATCTAGGCCTCCAAACAGTATATCAAAGGCGAAGAACCAGTGGAGCTCAATTAAAAGCAGGTATTTGAGTAAAAACTTATGAGAGAAATCTGATAAGGATCGACTGCCACATCCATTTCTCAATATCATTGGTGAAAGAGAAATTCAACAAAAGGCTGGTAGCATTGGTCCCATGTTCCAAAAATTGTTTTCTAAAATTGAGATCCCAATTGAGAGAAATTGGGTTCCAAGCTTCTTTGATGGGCACACTTTCCTTACATAAAAGGGAGAAAAGTCTGGGGAAAACCAAATAAAGAGGGTCAGAACCAGCCCAATAATTCCTCACGAACTAGTATGCATAACATTGCTAACTGAGCATTTGGTTCTAAAGGAGATCAAATCTTTGAGAGCATAAATAGCACACTGTGGACCTATTTGGAAGAGTGAAGATAGAACCCGACCTATGGACATCTAAAGTGATGCCATACTTGGCCATAATGAGCTTCCTCCAAAGAGCTTCACTGCTTTCACGCTCGTTTCTTGTGCATGATGGAGATATTTATGAAGTTATAAACGATGAATCAAATTCTTTAGGAATTAGGATTCTAGGATTCAAATTCTTTCCGTTTCCAATATTAAAACTTCATTGAAAGAAGTGGTTTGTTTTATGACCACATTAGTCCTACCATTTCAGAGTTTTATCATGAGTTGTAGAATACTTGCCACTTCTTACAATTGATTGATTTAAACAGAATATTCAATTACAGAAGCAAAATAAGTTTACTTTATGGTGTTCAGTGCTTGTGCCCCTGAAAAGTTCCTCTTTCTTCTTGATTGTGGTGTGCGTCTTTTTCTTTATAGTTTTGTACTTTGAATTCTTAACCTGATTACACCTCTGTTTCATGCCTATTTCAGCATTCTGGTTATGGCAATACTAAAAGGCAAGTACATTTTATCTTGGTCTCAATTTATTTTAAAATTCGGGGCTGCAAACTCGTACTTATTGTTTACGTTGTGCCTTACTCTAGTTTGCTGGCAGCAGAGCCTCATTGCTTTCTACAAGGGCACGATGGACCCACATATGATGTTAAATTTTTTGATGCTGGCGACAATACTTTATTACTGAGGTTTCTCTCAACCCCAGTACTATATCGTTAATTGCATTTGTCGTTCCATCGTAATTATCTCAATGCTGATTCGAAAGTTAATTTGAATATTTATCCATGTATGTACGAATGTGTATAGTTGGGTGCAGAACCAGTTTAATGCTACTTTTTAGAAAATTAGACCCAATTGAAGATTAATTCTGTTGAGACTGAATGGTTATCAGATCTTTTGTATATTAATCTTCCACAGGCTGCACTCATAGTTTTCCTGAATTAATTGACTTGTACTTGTTTGAGCTTCAACAACTGCCTTAATGCTTTTGATTATTTATTGCATTTGCATTCATTGAAAAGTAAAGATATACCTACAACCTGTAAAATCAACTTAAACGGCAAGATGAACATGTTTGAAATATCTGACTAGTTGTGCACAACATTTTTAGCTGCGGGGATGATGGTCACATTCGAGGATGGAGGTGGAACGAATGCACAGATATAGAGGTGCCTATATATTTGCAAGGTAATAGTCTATACACGTATTATCTGTAGTAGTAGTAGTGGTAGTAGTGTAGGTTTCATGACCCCGTGAGTAAGGGCTGGCTTTTCATGTGCCTTAGTTTTCTTTGGCTATTTGAACATTCTCTTTTCTTGTTGCTTGCTCATTCATTTAAAATTTTTGTTTTGACTTTGTGTATCGTTTTATTTTTCAATTGTTTTAATAACTTCATTCCTTTCTTTTTATTCCAGGTAGTCATATTGAGCCTGTAATGGACCTGATGAATCCTCAATACAAGTAGGTTATCGAAATATTTTGTATTCGTTGCTTATTTTTCAATAGCATTCTTTGGTGAATCTTCCAAGTGATTAGGTTGTCAAAAAGATATATAAAGAAATCCACCCAGAGGACATATTTTGTACGTAGTTACCAAAGAAGTCAAAGCGTAAGGGCTTATCATCAAAACCTCTAGCATTCCTTTCCTTCGACAAGTGCCATAAAAGTGCTCTAGAGGCACAACTGCCCATTACCTTAGATTTTCCTTTCAAATTCCAAGCATAAAGCTCTTCCATGAGCCAATCGTTCACCATTTCAGGGAGGCAAAAAGAAATACTCAACGCACCGGCTATGTTGTTCCATGAACAATATGCAAAATCACGATGGAGGATTAAGTGATTTAAGAGACTCCCCCTCGTTTAAACATAACCTACAACCCGAAGGTGAAAGATACCGTCTCCTAAACTTTCTTTGCAATCTATCATCAATGTTTAGGCCCCTGAACGGTGAGGACTGCAGGATGACTTCTACTTCTTAGGACTTTGATGCTTCCAAACCATGGTAGTCAGAACCATATTTGCTTTAGTAGGCCATGAATAGGGATTTTGGAGTGCCGACTTGCCAGAATAGCCACCTGATCCCTCTAGGGACCAAAGGATTCTATCTACTCCATTCCCCAACTACACCAAATTATACTTCTTCGCAAGAGCCACTCAACTATAAAGCTCTTTATCAAGAAGACCGATTCTAAACCCAAAATTCCAAGCCTGATTATCATTGTCCCAACACTAAAAAGTCGAGCCTTCTTTTTTATTGGAAACCACAAAAAAGATCATAAAAGCTCGCCTTCAATGGAATTTGATCAACCTAGGTGTCTTCACACAATCAAATATTTTTCCCACAACTAGCAATAAACCTGCAACTTTTAGATAGATAGATAGATATTCTATTGTCAACAGTAAATTTATGGAACTTTTGTGATCTTGCACAGCACACGACCTCTAATTGGAGTAACCAATACTTTTTTTTTTTTTGTAATATTAAAATCTGAACTTCAATATATTGTTATTGATATTATACAAAAAGGAAAACCACTGGTTTGCCCTGGATTTATGTTTCATGATATATATATCTATATATCTATATTTCTGTATATATATAGACACACACACACACACACACACAACTTTCAAGCATTGTCTTTTTGACATCTCAATTAGAACTTTAAAAAATTATGTAATCATCTATAATCTATTGACTGTTCAGCAGCCATTCTTTTAAAAATGGTCAACATATAATGCAAGGATGCTTTATTCTTTTCTATAGATTTTATGACAACTTTATATTTGTCTATATCAGATTTATAAAATCAAGTTGAGGTTAGAATAGATATGTATTTTTTCCCCTTTGTGCATGTGATTATCTCTCTAATACTCTTATTCTTTTATATGTATCCATTGCTTTCTTCTAGAGGTCCTTGGGGTGCTCTTTCTCCAATCCCTGAAAATAATGCAATTGCTACCAATGCGCAGGTTAATAAAACTATTATTTCCCCCTCTTATTCTATACTTAACATTAAGATTAAAAAAAAAGTGTAGGAAGAAGAAGGAACAGATGAGGTAATATCTTATTTTATTTTACAGAGTGGATCCATTTTTTCTGCTGCTGGAGATTCTTGTGCGTATTGTTGGGATTTGGTATGTGTATTTTAAGCTGGATGGTGCAGTCAACAGTAAATTTTGCACTCAGATCTTTGTTACAGCTATGAATTAAGTTCCTTCTAACACTTGCTTAGTTTCTGGCTTCTTGGATTTAAAATTTTCAGGAGAGCGGTAAAATTAAGATGGTGTTTAAGGGGCACTCTGACTACTTGCACTGTATAGTTGCCCGAAACACTGTCAATCAAGTACGTTTTTCCTTCTTTTGCTTGGTTATATAATAGATTTTTTATCTTGAACTTGATTTCACCTTAATGAATTGGGGGTCTATTGCTGTGTCCGCCTGTTTTCTCTTTGAATAATAGCTAGGTATGCAAGTGGTAAGTATGACATTTTCCTATACATCAATGGAAAGCATGAAATTTTTGAGACTTACTATTAATTATTATGGCTCCATTTGGTTAAGCTTTTGTTTTTGTTTAATGTTTTGAAACATGTGATAATCATTGGCTTTCTGAACTGTACTTTTCATGTATTTCCACCTTATTATTTTCACCCCTTGAATTCCAGATCATAACTGGTTCAGAAGATGGTACAGCACGAATATGGGGTAGGGAAACTACTTCTTTCTTTATACACACACACACACAAACAAACACACACACACACAAACACACACACACACACACACACACACACACACACACACACACACACACACACACACACACACACACACACACACACACACACACACACACACACACACACACACACACACACACACACACACACACACACACACACACACACACACACACACACACACACACACACACACACACACACACACACACACACACACACACACACACACACACACACACACACACACACACACACACACACACACACACACACACACACACACACACACACACACACACACACACACACACACACACACACACACACACACACACACACACACACACACACACACACACACACACACACACACACACACACACACACACACACACACACACACACACACACACACACACACACACACACACACACACACACACACACACACACACACACACACACACACACACACACACACACACACACACACACACACACACACACACACACACACACACACACACACACACACACACACACACACACACACACACACACACACACACACACACACACACACACACACACACACACACACACACACACACACACACACACACACACACACACACACACACACACACACACACACACACACACACACACACACACACACACACACACACACACACACACACACACACACACACACACACACACACACACACACACACACACACACACACACACACACACACACACACACACACACACACACACACACACACACACACACACACACACACACACACACACACACACACACACACACACACACACACACACACACACACACACACACACACACACACACACACACACACACACACACACACACACACACACACACACACACACACACACACACACACACACACACACACACACACACACACACACACACACACACACACACACACACACACACACACACACACACACACACACACACACACACACACACACACACACACACACACACACACACACACACACACACACACACACACACACACACACACACACACACACACACATTGACCTCAAGCAGAAGGCCGTGAATCAACATTAGTCATTTTCTACATGCACTTGTGTCATGTTTATTGTTAAATGCTATTATAACAACCATAGTCCATAAATTTGTTGAGCGAGAACATAGTTTAGCATAGCGGTTAAAACTTCTCAAGGAGAACACGGGTTTGAATTCTCTTTGATTGTCTGCCATCAATCAATTTGTAGTTTCTACTTTCTAACTTGTTAAATTTAAGTCGGTACATTTTTTGGTATAAATATAGAAATTGTAAGAGCAAAAATTTGTATCTTATAGTGTCTTTAAAAAATTGTATTTTATACATGTTTATACTATCAAACAAGATTGCAAGACTGGAAAGTGCATTCAACTACTCGACCCAGCGAAGGATAATAAGAAGCAGAAAGGGAACTTTTCTTGTGTTAGATGCATTGCTCTTGATGCAAGTGAAAGCTGGTTGGTAAGTATGCACTCGATGATCTGGATATTCCCTCTTTTTCTTGTATTGTCTATAATTGGTGTTTGCTTATAGATTTGAATATGGGTTTTTGCACCGCTGTTGTCTTATTTTATTGTTTGGCCTGTTTTCTATTCTTCATCATTCTTAATGAAAACATTTTTTCTTCTTGAAGGAAAATATTTTGATAATGGTTTTGTATTATAATGTTGTGTCTCCCGTTTTTTTTTTTTTTTTTTTAAAAACTTTGTTGTTTGGATCCACATTTAGATTCCAATTATTCTACCTTTTCAGATTTCCTTCAAAAGGAACGTCCTAATGACACAGTCCAATATCCCGTCGAACGAGACCATCTATCTGCTTAGCGATTCGATCTCATTTGTCTGTTGATTCTTGCTAGAGTAAACGCCTCCATGCCGACCTTCAAACCAGAGACCTTTTCGAGCAAATACTTCATTTTCAACAACTTGAAAAGCTTTTTCTCTTTAGCAACAATATAAAAGAGATTCAGCAAATGCAAGTGGCTTATATTTATTTTGTTTCTCCAGCTAACCTCTAAACTCACCAGTTGCAAATAACTAATAGAAAAGGAAGATAACTGACCTTACCTTTGCCTCTATTTTCTTATCCTTCCGTTGGTTTTCCATTCAAGAAGTAAATGTCAACTCACAAGCTACGTGCCTTTTATAAATCAATCTTCAACTGCCAGCCCTTAGAAATTCTCCATTCACCAACACTCCCAGACTCATTTTCTTAGACTGTAATAACTCTTTACATGTGGACTTTGGATATATTGTGTACACACTAGTTACCTAGCTAACTGGTCAGAAACCAAACAAATGAAATTTTCGTTGATACACAAATTAGGGATCCCATCCTGAAAAACTGCTTGGTTCAACTTTGAGCATGGCACTTGTAATAATGTTCCAACTTTTTTTATTTAAATTTCAGTTCTATACAAAATAGATGAAAAAACTTTTGTAGATGTAAGGTTGACTGACTATCTTTTTGCTGAGAATATATCTCTTGCTGTATTGATGGGTACAATGGAGTGATATTCATCTGCTGTATTTTATTTTAGGCCTGTGCTGATGGTCGGAGTTTTTCAGTTTGGAACCTTCCGGCTTCAGATTTCATTTCAAGAACTTTGACCCGTTCTTCAATGCAGGATATGGTTTTCTGTGATAATCAAGTGAGTGATTCTCCTTCTTGAACTGATAGTTTCTTTAATTGATTGGCAGTTCGTCCCTAGCCTGCAAGTTGATGTTGTTCAGAAGTTTATCCTCAGGATTTCATCTTTCATTAGATGATTAGACACGAGAAACATATATGGACTTCCAAGGTTCTAGAAATTAGGCCAGGAGTTTGGTATAATTTAATGTAACAGATAAGTTATTTGGTATAATTATTGTTGATATACAAGTTAAGAAATACGACAGGAGCATAACCAGGAGTTTCTAGAAATTAGGCCGTGAATATATCAAAGTCTGTCATCTTAATATCTCGTGTTAGATCAGATTTTCTGGCACCATTTTATGTTAATTGTTGCTTTTCCATGTGCAGATACTAGGCGTCGGAGCAGAACCATTACTAACTCGATTCGACATACATGGATCAATTCTCTCAGAAATACAATGTGCCCCTCAATCCGCTTTTTCTGTCGCTGTGCATCCATCTGGCGTATGTTCAACTGATAATTCCTTTTGTCCTTTGGTTTTCTGCCAGTCTTCTCTTTGGAACTTCTTCATTTCTCTCCATTATAGGAAGATTAGAGATTACCAATTCCTCTTAGTCAATTATTGGGTCTTGAAGCCATGGAATTTTTTTATACATATGTTTTCAAAAACTTGTTTTTGTTTAGGAAATTTGGCTAGTAATCCAAATGATTATCAAAATCTTGTTGTTCACTTTAGTTTTTATGCCTCTTATAATCTTATACCAATGAGCAACTTATTCAGTCATGCCACAATCTGTTCATATTTCATTCTTAAATCTTAGTGAATCACGCCATAACTGTATGTCGGTTCACATATCAGCATATCGGATGCATATCTTCCTTAGGCTTTCATCCAATCTTTGAATAGAACTCCTGTGGGGATAAATTGAATTCAAGCAACTTATAAAATGATATTGTGCTTCATTTCTCTATGCTTCTCTCACTCTTGGATGGTTTATTTGGCCATTCAGGTCGCAGCAGTTGGAGGCTATGGTGGTCTCGTGGACGTTATCTCACAGTTTGGAAGCCATTTATGTACATTCTGCTGTCAATACAGATGAATCTATATATATAATGCGTTGCTTCACCGCAGGAGTTGAGGATGTGTGGAAAATTTGGAGGTGCCTGTATTTGCTTCATGATTTCCCTGTCAAGGGGCTGCAATCCAGAAACTTTCTTCTTGTGGGATGTAGGTAATTAATCTCTAACTTCCATTATGAAGTTCTTGTCCTTGGTTATTTTTCAAGAAAGGTGCACCGTTAGCCGTTTATCAGTTTTGATATTTTTAGATTTGACAAAAATATTTGTACTCTTTGATTTGTTTTGTAACGTAATTGTTCCCGCACGAGGATTTTAGTCTAAGAGATGTTAGAAACGTGGAGTGTTCACAACTTCATAATTTTCAACAAAAAAAAGTCAGATATTTGAATTATCATTCTTATAAATGGTTGATTTTTTTTAATAGTCACTGATTATATGATAATTAGTATAAACATCGAAGATTTGAATAGAGATGACTGACAAATGGATTCTTTATTGGGTACGAAACAAGAAGTAAAACGATTGGAGGCGGAGATTCGCTCGATTCAAGATAACAATAAAGCAAACTGATTTGCTTTGATCTACGAAAAAGGTTGGTGGTTTGCTTTGATCTACGAAAAAGCTCGGTAAACCACCAACCCCAGATAATCGTTTGTGAGACAATGTGGTCATAGAAAATTCCTTATAGCTAAGGTATATAAATTGAATTGGTTTGTGGTACGAGCATGAAAATATAGTTTAATTGGTTATTATTAAAATCTACCGAGAACAAAAAAAAAAAAAAAACATTTTGAACAAAATTTAATTTTCATTCATTCAAAAAAAGATAATAATAATAAATTGGTAGGGTAACAAATGAACTTGTTCTTCTCAAAATATTTATTTGGGTTCAGAATCTTCCAATCAAAACCCTAAAAGGAAAAAATGGTTATGTATATATATCAAAGAAGACAAAACTGCGTAAAATTTGGGGACTTGGGAGTCTGGTCAACTATGAACTTTCGGCTCCTTGATGACCTTTAATTGGGGGAATCCGCTTCCAATTTCCCTCTAATCGCTACCAGACAATCGCTACCAGCCGTCGCAACCTCAAATCTCCACTGGCCACGGACGAGGGTTACGTTTCTTTTTCCTCCTTTGAGAAAAGTCATAAAAGGCGTTCGATTCGAGCTCCACTGTTGCAAAAGTTGCACATGAGGTAAATTTCGGGACTGGCCCTTGTGAGAGAGTTCCTCGAGTGTATCGTAGCTCAAATTCTCGGATCCTTTATCTTGATAATGGAGGATTTCAAATCCAACTCCTATGTGGATGGAAGAATGCAGATTGAGAACTACTATGGAAACGAATCAAGAGGAGGACCGAACGGTTCCGGCGGAATGGGTATGCAAGATTTTCGTTGTTACAGTGCGTCGTATGCTTCGTCTGCGAATCCAACTCAGATGGGGAATGATTTGAAGCTCAAGAAAGGGAAATCGACGAATGGATTCTCGTCGAAGAGCTGGAGTTTCAACGATCCGGAGATGCAGAGAAAGAGGAGGGTTGCTAGCTACAAGGTTTATACTGTGGAAGGCAAAGTCAAAGGGTCTTTTAGAAAGAGCTTCAGGTGGCTCAAGGAAAGATGCTCTCGAATGGTCTTTGGATGGTAACGATCGGCTTAAATTGGTACCAAGCTTTTTTTTTCCACTCTACGTTGTTTAATTAGCTATTAGTTCTGAAATCCAAGAATCTGTTTCTTGATGTTATTATGAATCTCTTTGAATGTGTAACTATTGTTGGAAGTACAGATTTTTTTTTCTTTTTTCCTTTCTTTTTTCTAATGAATTGGAGATCATGGCTTTATGAGTAGATATGGATTGTTTGTGTTTCCCTTGCTGAAACTTAATTCAGTTATAGAAGAGCCTTATAATAGACTCCATTCTTGGAAAGAACTGTTGCTTGTCTGCTTACAATAGGACTTGTCTTCTCTAATGTTTCAACTTGAGGATCTCTGGTTTTTTGTGCTTAAGAATTTACATCTTGAAGCTTCCATGATGGGTCTGATAGTAATTGTTATATGAAACAATTTGCTGTAAAGACATGCCTCTCTTTTGTTTTTGTTGTCATTCTCTTTCCTTTTCACTTGTATGTATGCCTTGGGTGTGTAAAAAATGAGAGGGGAAACAGTGCCTCATCTTCGTTAAGACTTACTAGCGCCTCGGATAATGTCAAACCCACTGCTAGCAGATATTGTCATCTTGGGCTTTTCCTTCTAGGTTTTCCCTCAAGGTTTTTAAAACGCGTTTGTTAGGGAGAGGTTTCCACTAAATAATATTTTGTTCCCCTCTCCAACCGACGTAGGATCTCACATACCTTCTCTGTGTAAAACTTGTTTGCTGAAGAATGATATCACTGCCCTTTTATTTGAGCTTTGGATCCCTTGCTGTGCTCCTCATCATTCACAAACTTGTTTATCATCTCCATGTCTTTAGCTCCAACCACTCCCTTTTAGTTGAGAAATTATTGGGGGAGTCTACCACAGTGTGGTTGTGAATTTGGCAAAAAGTATATGTATGAGAGATACTAAAAAAAAAAGTCTTCAAATTTGTATCTAGAGGTTACTCGAACGCATGCGAATTTTTGAATCTGCATCCAATTGTAGCAACTTCATTGAATAACTTTTCGTGTTAGTTGGTTGGTTATTTTGACACTTCATTACCATCAAATATACATTGAAGATAGTCCTTGTTCGGCCCAACTTTCAGGCACCTTGACTAATGTAACGCCATATAGCATGACCCAACAACATTAGACGTTGAATGGAAGGTAACTTTTTCGAGAGCATGCCTTAACTTAAAAGATATCAAAGAAAACTTATAAGATATGTGATATGTTGGTGGACATATAGACCATTTAGATTTCTTTATGAGCTCTTTAATTTGCCTCTTTTTTAGATTTGCTGTTTCCATGAGAACTTTATTTTCGTACGAATTAAGAATCTTATCTTTATTTTGAGAATATATCCTTGAGATCGCTGAGAACTAAAGCTCTTTTTCATGTTGCATCAATATTTTCTTCGTGTTTAAAGACTCCTTTTGTGTTCCAAACTTTCAGGCACCTCGACTAATCTAACGTCGTAGTAGCATGATCCAACAACATTAGAGGTAGAAAACTTATAGGACATTTAGATTTCTTTATGATCTCTTTAATTTGTCTCTTTTGCTGTTTACGTGAGAATTTTCTTTTCGTACGAAATTAAGAATCTTATCTTTATTTCGAGAATATATCTACGAGATCACTGAGAATTAAAGTCTCTTTTTGTGATTAAATTTGCTTCCTTTTCTGGATTTGCTCACAGCATCATGTTTTGCATCAATATTTTCTTCGTGTTTAGCTGTTCTTAGTGTTTTATTGCCCAGAATGACAAGAATAATCTTACTGTTTAGTCGCAGAAAGATTTATCTGCTGCCATACTTTTTCTATCAGTTTGAAGGGCAAATAAATTAAATTATCAATTTCTTATTATCTTTGTTAGACGAACACGACCCTCCACAATGGTATGATATTGACCACTTTGATCATAAGCTCTCATGTTTTTGTTTTGGGCTTCCCCAAAAGTCCTCACATCAATGGAGAGAGTATTCTTTGTTTATAAACCCATGATCATTCCCTAAATTAGCCGATGTGGGACTTTCATCATCTAACACCTCCCCTCGAACAAAGTGCGCCTCCCCTTAATCGAGGCTCGACTCCTTTGGAGTCTTAGTCATTTTTTACTGCCTTCGAGGAGGCTCGACTCCTCTTTCTTTTAGAGTCCTTTGTGTTTGATGATTTACCCATCTATTGGCACGACTAAGTTTAGGCATGACTCTGATACTATGTTAGACGAACATAACTCTCCATAATGGTATGATATTATCCACTTTTGAGCATTAAGCCCTCGTGACTTTGTTTTGGGCTTCCCCAAAATGTCTTGCACCAATAGAGAATATTCTTTGTTTATAAACATTATTTCCTAAATTAGCTGATGTGGACGTTCATCATGTAACAATCTAACCATCTTGATTGTTTAATTAGAAAAATTGCATAAAATACTGTTCTAAATTTGTGATATTTATATAATTTATTTTACAATGACTTGTCGTATATTGAGATAATTATGTAACCTAATATTACATAATTAAGTCACCATTGAATTAATAAATAAAACTTTAATGGTGACTTAATTTGATAATTTAACCTCTAATATTTTTTTCACAATCTTTTCATTTTTTATTTAGAAAAATCATATATAGGTTTAGTAATATAAGGTTTTTCGTTTTTCTTCAGTTTAATATGAGAAAGAAGTATTTAAACCTTTTAACTTTTATTGAACTAAAATAAAATTAAAAAATTATTAAATGCATTGTAAACGTGAATTTAAATAAATAAAAATTTCATAATTTCCTTTAAACTTTATTATTTATAAAAGAAGGATTGTTGCAATTAGCCCCTCTTTACAAAAATTGAAGAATATAAATTAAAAAAAAAAATTAAGTAAAAAAGAAAAACAAAGGAATCAAAAAATTGGGTTAAGCACTTCCACCTATTGTTGGGCCGAGCTAGAAAAACTATAACCAACCCCAATTTTGGGCTTAACTTGCTGCAGAGATTGGAGTTCTTGGGCTTGGGTGGCCCATTAAAGTCAGCCTTGGTGAGAGCCTAATCTTTGGGCTTGGACGTGGAGATGGAATGGGCCCATAATTAACCAACGGCCCAGAGCCCACTCGAGGCGACAAGTTCACATGTTCCAGTGCTCTCGTTTGTAGCTCGGCTGGGTAGTCCCGGACGCATCCAATCCTAGGTCCAGCTCCTGTCGACCATTTACACGACAACCGTTTCGACAGATTGAGTGATTTCACCACCACCGCCGTCGCTTCATCCGTCTTTTCCGCCACCGGCGGCACGGCGGCTTCCTTCCTCTTCTCTACTGAATCAACGGCAAGTGATGATTTGGCTTCATCCAATGGCGTAGATTTGAAGGAACCCTCGCGTGATTGCGGCTTCTGTTCTTCATCGATGGCTTTGTATTGACTGTCATCGTCAATCGCACACATCTGGGGGAAGGTAAGAAAACCAATGTAAGCACATTACAATTTTCTCTCAATTTGATATGAAATTAGTTCGATTGAATCGGAATTTTACCTTAACGTCGGTGAGATTCACGTCGTTTTCTTTAAGGAAACTGAGGAATTCTTGGAAATTAGCTTCTGTGGGATGATAATGACCACTGTACGGCCAAATCGCCTATAAAACAAAACATTATAAATCCCTATTTCAATTTAGAAGAAGAAATAAAGATGGGAAGCGGTGGATTCTGATTTGGGTACCTGAATGACGCCGTCGTGTGCCACTAATCTGCCGGCGGCGGTGGTGGCGGCGCCGGAGAGGAAACTAGAATGCTGAAATAACCCTTTCTTCTTTTGGCCAACGTATAGAGATCTGGTAGTGCTCAAAACAAATATCCACTTAGAGCCTTCTTGAGTTTCCACTATGGATCCACTCTGCTTGTAAACCAGTCTCCCATTTTGCACAACTACTTCGTAGGCTTCTCTTTCTTTCTGAGAATCAAATTAAGATTGAAAGCCTTGTTAGAAGAAGCAAAATCAAATGGAACTGTGATGGTGGTGGAGAAAGAACACTTACTGGGCCTAAATATTTGATGCATTGCTTTTGCAGAGTCGTTCTTGGGCACTTCTCCAGGCTTAATTCCTTGCCGTCTCCGATATCCAGCCTGCGTTTATGAAGATTTGAGGTAATTTTAGACATGGGTTTGCAATTTGAAGTGGGTGTTCTTCAATTTTCTGAGTACTCAAACTTAGGTTACCAGTAAAAGAAGGGCTGATTGCTCTCGCTCACGAACCATACGTCGTAGTATACGTGTAGATTGTGGCCATAGCGATGACGGGTATCAATCTGTAACGAAATCCAAGCCCATTTGAGTTTTGAATCTTTAAGCTAAAATGCAATGAAAAGCAGAGCTTTGAGGTTAGAATTTATGAGCTTACAGCTTCAAGCCAGTGCTGAAGAGCAAGTTTTTGAGCCTTTTCGTCCTTGCTCAAACCCTTCCCCACCTTGGCTGCTCTGGTTCTGGCTCTAGCCCACCGCGAGACGGCGGTTTCCGGCTTCTCAATGTTATAAAACGAAACAGAGCTTCGTTCCAAATTGGCAAAATCAATCGCCTTCCACCATAATTCTTCCACAACCACCGCACAATCCGCAAGGTTTCTTCTTGTTCTGTAACTTTTGTAAACCTTCTGCAGCTTCACTGCTGCGGCGTCCAGCTCGCTCACCGGTCTGGGAGAGTACATAATCGCCGGCTCCGGCAGAGGAACTGCTGGAGTCGTCGCCGCCGCCTTTACCCCCTGCAATCCGCCATTTTTCCCGGAGGAAACAGAGAAACTGAATCCTCCGTCCTCAACCAGCGATTTAAAGGAAAGATTCGTTTCAAGAATCACTCTTTCTGGTTTATTCCCTTTCAGACTGTTGGGTTTGCTTCTCGTTGCTCTGTTTGTGATGGGTTCTTGATCAGTAATTTTAAAGCTGTTAGATTTCAAAGCCAGGGATCTTTCTCCATTAGAGAAACTCTGAGCTTTGCAGAGGATTACAAGCCCCTGATCTATAATTCCCTTCCAGAATGACATGAGGAGGGACAGGGATAACCCCATGAATCAAAACCCAGAAGTTCAATCGATCAAAATCGAAACAGGGTAGGTTTTTTCTTGAAGGTGATTATGGAACAAGATGGAATTATGAATCGAAATGGGTTCTTGAGCTCTGTTTTTATAGTGCACGAAAAACAGAGCAAGAACTGAAGCTTTGAAAAATTGAATGGCGTGTCAAAAACAAGGAAGGTAAAATCAAAACCACGAGTTTGATTTTATTTGATTCATTCAAAGTTCAAACCTTTTTAAGCTTTGAATCTTTTTGTTCTTTGATCTTTTATTTTTTGATTCAAAGAAGCTTAAAAGCCTTCTTTATAATTATTTTACAAACTATAGGTTTTATTAAATTTTATTAATTTTATTATCATATGGTTTAAAAATTTAAATTTCAATCTCGATTCTATATATAATTTTTCATTTATTCGAAAGGCTAATTTAATGTTTTCATAATTTCACGTGTCAATAAGTACGTGGTTAAGTTCTAATCTTAATTTATATACATTTCACTTATATAATTTAAATATATCTCATTAATTAAAATAAATTAGTGACTATTTAATGTCAAGTGTAGTAAATAATTGGTTAAGTGTATTAAATAATTGGTTAGTTGTGGTATGTGGTCGTTTTCTCTTTTTAATATTCTTGTAATAAATATTTAATAATTACAAAGACAGCACAAATTAAATTATTCTACTTGATATTATTTTTATGACCAAAAACTCATTAAAAAATATTTGACTTTCAACTAGAACAGGGGCATAAAATATTCAACTTATTGATATTATCCATTTTAAATTATGAATACGTCGAATTCCTATAATACAAAATTACGATAATATTTTTAAAAAAATAAAGACTTAAATAGGTTAAATTATAAATTTAGTTTAAGATATATTTAGGTTTTTTTTTCGTTTATGAAACTATTAAAAAATTAAAATTTTGAAATTGGATGAAATAAACTTGGATCACGTGTATGAGTCATGTGAATTCAAGAAAGTTGTCTAATAAACAGTGACATCTTTTTTTCTAAAGTTAAAGTCACGTACTTTTTAATAAATTTAAAAATTAAGACAACTTTTGAAGTTTATGGTGTTGTGTTGGATGATGAAAGTCCCACATGGACTAACTTAAGGAATCATCATACGTTTATAAACAAAAAATACTCTCTTCGTTAATATGAGATTTCTTGGAGAAGGTCAAGCTCAAAGTGGACAATATCATATCATTGCAGAGAGTCTAACATATTAAATTTAATTTTTTATTACACTCGATAATAGAAGATTATATTAGCTCCACGTGTGTTTTGAATTGAAAATAAAAAAGAAAATAAATAAAGAATAAAAAGGGAAAGTGATGTAAACGGTAGACTAGTAGGTCCAAAGCCGTTTAGCTGTTTACGGCGTAAATCAGAATAAACAGATTTACAGGAAAATTAAAAAGGAACCGCGTGGCTTCCCCTCTCTCTCTCTCTCTCCAACAGCTGTCGGTAGTTTGACCTTGACTTTTCATTCTAAAACGACACGTCGTATGATTTCACATCGCAGTACTTATCCAACGGCCACAGATCCATCCATCATAAATTTTACATTTACTTTTGGATATTTAAATATTTTTCAATTATACATTATTTTAGTATTTCTTGTCATTTTTCAATAAATATTATCGTTGTCAAAAATAGTCATTTAAATATATATTGCGTTACATGATATTAATTTTCAATATTTAATTCTTATCTTATGCTATAGAGCATTATATCATAAAGTATTTCATATTATATTTTTAGCGTATAGTTGAGTTTTTTATTTTAATTTTCCACTTTCTTCATGCGCTTCTCATTTTCTCACTCATCAAGTTGAATAGGTTTAGAATGTCAACTCTCTCAATCTAATAAATTATATTATCTCGTTCTTACTTAATAGAATTAATTAATATTTAGCGATTAAATACCTCGATGATTCAAATAAGTTGGACTATAAAACGAGCCAACCCAATCAACCCAATCTTACTATACTTTACTTTAACGATTGTTTTAAAAATTAAAAATGTTTGACTTTGGTAATAGATGTTAGTGATGTGTCGTGATTTATAAATGTTTGATACTTATTACATGTATCGTAAATAAATATCATTTTAAAATAATTTAAAAAAAACAATCTAACAGTGACGCACGACCCAATTCAATAAAAAAAAAATAGAAGGTTAGATTATGAATCGTATTTGAACCATTCGGATTACCTGTCTATCCAATTCAAAATTTTATTTAATTCAATTCAACTCGTATATAACTCTAATTTTAATTAGATAAAAAAAAATTAATTTAATAATATAAAAAAACAATTGGTGAGAAGGCACGAAGTTTTGGCGTCTTGAATGAGAATGGATATTAAGTATTTTAATTATTAATTTTTTTCCCTCACATATACTTAAAAAAAAAATTGAAAAGTCATATATATTCAACATAGTCGACGTTTTTTATTTGTCAATTATAATAATATTTTGAAATCTAACCGAACTCATCCCGTGATAGATGATAATAAACAGTTTCAATTCTCGAGATTTATAAACTGTCTCCAGAAGAATTTTCGATCTGAACCTTCCCATTAACATTCTTTTAGAGTTTCAACCATGTGTTTGCTTTCTAAGAATACAGCGATCGAGTAACTATTACTCGCTCACCTGTATTATGAAAGTTGTATTGCTCGAACGAATAAGGCATGTTGCAAGAGCGAAAATGAGTGTATGCAAAATTTTGTTCGGTTTAAAGAAATATTATTGTTTTCAGATCAACATATAAGAACGAGGAATTTAAGCTTTTAATAGCGTTTTGTTTGAAAATATAATTAACTAACCGTTTTGCTTAAGATATTTAGTACTAAATTATAATTTACTATATATATCATATTTGATATTTTATTATAAGTTAAATATCTAAATATTTATCTTTTTACCACGAGTACTTCCCATTTATTACTATTTCCATATCTTTACGGTTGATTTAATTATAAATAGAGGACTTTTACATTAGGTGGGTGGTTTCAGCAAACATTCTCAAGTTTAAGTTAACAGATATTATATGTTTTGGCCCGTTACGTATCGTCATCAGTTTCACAATTTTAAACTGTGTGTTCTAGAGAGAGATTTTTACATCTTTAAGAACGTTTTGTTTCCCTCTTCAACCGAAGTGAGATTAACGAGTTGAATTACGATCAAAATATTAAAAAAAAAAAAAAAAAAAAAAA
>NW_019268519.1:3446012-3462557 GCF_002738365.1 Cucurbita moschata | reverse complement strand
TAAAAAAAAAAAAAAAAAAAAAAAAGTCTGGTCGTTGGTTGCTTACACATGCGTTGAATTCTCCATTCAAAGTCAAACAGTTGTTATATGGCTAATGTAAAAATGTGGAACATCGGGGAGTCGGTGGTCTTTTCATTCGCTTTTTTAGGGTCGGTCAATACGGACCCTATTTTCCACATCTTTGTGCCCTTTAAATATCTAACAATTCCAATTATTTTACATTTTTTAAATTTCATTTTTCTAATATATCAATAAAATTTTAATTCCCTAAAAAACATTTATATTATGGGAATACTATGTATTTAATATTTACGAATTTAAGGTTTTATTTATTGAACATGATTTGTCGGATCAACATGTTTGTAGTTGGACCATGTTTATGATTATAAATTTATTTAAGGATAAATTATCTCGATATGTTTTTTTTAATAACTATTTTAGTATTTTTTTTTAAAATTAACGTATTATACACTCGTGTATTTATTATGGTAACGACGAAAATGATTTTTTTTTTTCAAATTTTAATATGTAATGGGTTCTTTTTTTTAGAAAGTGTGGAGTTGAATAAAATAAACGTTAAAGTTTAGAAGACAAAAAAAATGGCTTTAAATGTGATGTCTCACATTGGTTGGAGAGGAGAACAGACCACCGTTTATAAGAGTGCGGAAACTTTCCCCTAGCAGATGCGTTTTAAAGCCTTGAGGGGAAGCCCGAAAGGGAAAGCTCAAAGAAGATGAGATCAGAGCAGTCTTCTCACTGTTCCCCGAAGGGGGGTAGACACGAGGTGATGTGCCAATAAGGACGCTGGACCCCAAAGGGGGTGGATTTGGGAGCGGTCCCACATTGTTGGATAAAGGAACGAGTGCCAGCGAGGAGGCTGGGTCTGGAAGGGGTGGGCTTCCCCTTACGCTGAGGTTATGGGCTTGTTTTGATAGGCCCAATGGCTGTATGTCTCATCTTCTTGGGCCTACAAGATGGAAATAAGCTTGCATCATCATGGGCCACATGATAGGTTATTGGGCCTAAACCTTCGGTTCAATTGATCCGAATGTGAAATGATAGATAACCAGGAGCCCTCCGGGAGGGGAGGCGGCAGGCGCTACTTTGGATAAATCTGTGTCATTTCAGTTTGGCGAATTTACAGGGTTTTACGAGCTCAAAAATGGTGGTGAGAATTCGATTGTCGAGGTTTGGATGTAAGAACAAGCCGTTTTACAGGGTGATGGCTGCCGATAGCCGATCTCCTAGAGACGGCAAGCATCTCGAGGTTCTAGGTTACTATCATCCCCTGCCAGGTTAATTCCTTTTTTTTTTTTTTTTTTTTTGTGTTTATTTCGAAAATGTGATTGATTACTCCCCTGCTAGCTTGGATGTTGGAGTTTAGATTCTCGATTTGGAAAACATTCGTGTTTTTTCTCCATTGATTTGAGTAATTTTGTGCAGGTCAAGATGGCGGTAAACGAATGGGTCTTAATTTTGAAAGAGTGAAGTAAGTGATTTCTTTTGATTTAAAGCTTGTTTATTCTTGAATATCTACGATTCCCGAATTTAAGTAGTGCATTGCAATTGTAAATACTAGTTTCCTTTGTCAGAATAGGATTATTTCGGCAATGTTTCTTCGATGGACTTTTAGGGAACCATTTATTTGGCTAATATGCTTTCTTTGAATGATTCAACCTGTGGTTACATAGAGAATTACTAAAACGTTAAATTCTGTCTAGTCTAACAATTTAGGTTTTTAATTACAATATACAAAGTGGTCGAAACTTTTAGGTCTAGTGGTGAATCAACGTGCTATAAAAACATAAGATGTCCTATTTGATACTAGAAAAAAAGGTCCTAAATTCAAGCTCATGTTATGATACTTTCCGTCCAATTATAGCAACAAGTCACACATTGTACTGTATGAGTCTAATTAGAATTTTGGCTACACCTGAGTGAAAATGTAAAAAAAGTGTCAATTGACTAAATTTATCTTTACTCGACAACTTAAGTTAAATAAAGTAAGCTTTTGAGTGCCCCAGTAGTTTAGTTGATTAGGTGTTTGAGAAGTGGTTCTATTTTCTTGTGGCGGCAAAGAATTGAAAAAAGTTGGTGGTTCTTTCTACATATTAATGGTTGGAACTTCATATTGTAAGCTAAAGTCATGTCAGGAAGCAACTGAGTTGAGCAAGGAATTGAACTATGGTGCTGGCACCAACTTGTCAAAAAGTAGCCAAGTGTGCGATTGTCTGATGGGCATGTCCATTGGTTATGCCAGTAGGAAATGATAAAGTAGAGGGAGTGCACCAGTTAATTAGATACCTAAATTCAATGATCAAGGAATTGACTATTGAGATGATGGAGACAATGAGAAATCTTTACTTTGTAGAGCATCTATAAATTTTATCAAATATCAATCAGTTTTCTCATTAGGAATGTAGAATCTTTTGTTTGCTTTCATTGCATTCCTAATTTCAAGTTCTATTTAATTGCTAGTAAAGATCTCAGAGGATGAAACTCGTAAGATAAATCTTTATCTTAGGATATCATTCCTATTATATGAAGGTATCATGCAATGCATAAGAGTAAACCATCATGTACAAGTCTTTAGCATTCAGCGTTTTCTCTCTAAATCGTTTCTACCCCTTCATTTTCCACGTGTTTCTACCCCTTCTCACCCTCAAATCCAATTAAAAGGGGACCCTCCTCCACTTATTTTCCAGATTATTCAGCGAGCGTGAGTTTGCTTCGAGTTTCAGCAGCCGATTTCCTTCGTTTTTCCTTTTCCTCCCCTTCCAATCGGCCTCCCACTCCCTTCTTAAGGTACCCAACTCACCAAATCCCTCATTTCAAGCAAAAATCCGGGGTTGAAGCTGACCAAAACCTCCCTTGCATGCCACTGTTCTGTTACCTCTACCACCTGTCGTTGGTCACAGTGTACAGCCGGCGACTCACACGTTTTATGAAAATTTATTTATTCCCTTTTTATTAAAAAAAAATCAGATACTACATTGACTGTGCCAGTCTCCAATTTAAAGCTCATCAAGCACGATAGCATCTTAAAATTTGGAGTAACCATTTACTCTCTCCCTCCCTTTCAGGTATTGGCTTTCAGTTGGTGCTCAACCTTCAGATCCTGTGCAGCGAATTCTTTTTAGAGCAGGGGTGCTTCCACCACCCCCAATGGTTGCAATGGCACGTAAAGGTGGACCACGTGATACTCGTCCTGTTGATCCTCTTAGTGGACGCTTCACAACTCCACAGAAGGCAACTGATGATTCCAATAGCAGCAAAGATGGGAACGCTGATTCATAAAATTTTTCTTTAGAAAAACCTCTGGAACAACCTGTTGTTCAGGTAATAGAGTTCAATAAATCTGTCGATTTACTTCGCTTGCAAGATGAATGGTTTTTTTATGGGAAATTATGAAAGGCCGAGTAGTTTCAGTTTATTCTGAAATACTAAGATGAGCCTATAGATATGATCAATAGCCAATCCCCAGTGCCAAGTATAGGGCCGTTGGACTTATCTATCTTATTGAAGGTTAGCCATTCCATTACTTCGAGAAAACATTGTCGTGTTGTTGTATCAATTAAAATGAGATAGGATTATGATTTTGCTTCCGGGGTAGCTTTGAAAACATATCTTTGTGAACTATTAACCATTTCGTTTGCCCGTATGTGCACTGTTTTCTCAGTTGAACTATCTTCTTCAATCCTGTCATCTCGTTGCGACTCTGATTACTCCCCTAGAATGCATATGAGACAATATTTTGCTTTCAGCAAATAAAGTGTGTTAAATTAAACCTGAAGGCCTTGGCCCTTGATTCCTTTTAAATAGCATACAAGCATCGTCAATTCCGCATGTAGTTGGAACATTTTCTTGTGGGTTTAGGGTTCTTTCTTTTCGTTTATGCTATAGGTTCCTCAGCTTGTTTCTGTTTCTTTTGAACTCAACTATATAATTGTGTACCCACTTTGTTTCAAAGGGCATCAAGAAAAATTGTTGGGCAACCTTGTTTTCGTACTTAATGTTGATGTGTAGCCGAAAGATGATGGCAGGTTACATTTTTCTTTTAATGTTAATTGGAGATTTCTAATCGACATGGAAAGAAGAATTACGGGTATTTAGACCGATTTTCGGGTTGAATGATCTATTGATTTTCTTGAAATATCAGTTATCATTAGACAATGGTAGAAGCTTCATTAGGGTTTTGTGATTAAAGAGTTTGAGTTTGATGATAACTTTCTTCCCATTGTCTCTCTTATTCTCTCATTTACGGCCTTCACATGATAATTTATAGGATCTTTGACTTGGGGTTTCTACTTGTTTTCTTATATGATACTAGATGTTCAATCAAAAATACTTTTCAATTGGAGAATCAAACGATCTGATACCGACCGAACCGTATTAACAATTTCCTTTACGAGGAACTAAAATATATAGGAATTCATACTAAGTTTGCACAATCTTCAAAATTCTTAGTTTATGTACGCTACTAATTAACATTAATATGATATTTACGATAACTAAACTTAGATTTGTACGTCCAGGGAATCATAAAGATGTATCTATAGAAGGGTTGAACAACCATTGATCTATACTATTAATTAGTAGTGGATTTGAACTATTATAAATGGTATCAGAGCCAAATATCGGACGGTGTATCAGTAAGGACGCTGACCTCCAAGAGGTGAATTGTGTGAGATCCCTTGTGAGTTGGAGAGGAAAACGAAGCATTCGTTATAAGAATGGGAAAATTTTTCTCTAGTAGACGCGTTTTAAAACTTTGAGGGGAAGCCCAAAAGAGAAAGAACAAACGAAGAACTTGACCTATTACATTTCTACTTTTTGGGAACATTGGACTTGTCATCGAGCCAAGTAAGAGACATTGTTTCTTATTCATAATGGAGTGAACGTTTCTTCATGCAGTTGTATTAACTTCTTACCTTAATGATTAATCTCAAAGTTTGGTGGTTAATAGAACTTGGAAGCTGCTTCATTGGAAGCTGCTTCAATTGCTCAAGATCTCCAACAACAATGAGTTAGGTTGAATTTTGGGTTGATTCATCTGAGTAATCTAAATAAAGTTGAGTCCATCTGAATTTAACATTCTATTTTTTAAAAATTATTAATGTATTTTAAAAATAATATTAAAATTTTAAAAATATTTTTCAAACAAAATATTATTCCAACAAAAGTATTTTTGAGATTTTCTTTAAAAAGTTTAAAAATGTTTTTTTTAAAGACAATCGTGTTAATTTTGGCTAACTATTATCATTACACTATTTAATTGGGAAATAAAAGGTCCTAATCCTTTCACTCTTCTCGTCTCCAATTGACTGGTGTGGCAGAAACAGCACAAGAAGACGAGTAATTTCTCCACTTTCATCCTTTCCACAATTTCTTGAATTCCAAAAAGTAGAAATGGAAGCACTGATCTGTAGTTTTCATCCATGGACAATTCCAAAGATCTCTAGACCTTCTCCTCTGATCACATCTTCTTTCCCGCAGGCGCGATTCATTGGCTGTCGGAGCTTCGCAAGAGCCCTAAAGATGGCCCACTCTGATGTACAAACTTCCGGTAAGGGAACATTCTTACTTTCCCGCAATGTGGCACCATAGACACGAGTAGAATTTTAACCCTATTGATTCGCTGCTTGAAATTTGTCTTCATTTCATTACTGACATGAGGGGAACGGCAATAAAGTGACGAATTGAAGTTCTGATGATCGTAACTAATCAATAGAACATAGGCCTGGAAGTATGATTCTTGAGTTGCTTTGATTAAAGATTTATTGCAGCATTTTGGAGTTTGAGAGAGAGGAAAACGTGACCTGCATTTATTGATTCTTATTGCTGATGGCTTGTTCTGATAAAACAAATATTAGCGACTAACTAAGGATAAAACCAGGATTAGGCAATTGTTACAATTTACATTGCAAGGTTGTTAACTCGTAAGTTCTGATTATGCTTGTATAATAGTAATACTAACATGGGAGTTGGACTTCTCAGTGGCTCAGCACCAGAAAGTCATAGTGCCCAACAAAAAAGGTGAAAAACTTGTGGGCATACTTCATGATACGGGATCGGCGGAGGTTGTCATTTTGTGCCATGGTTTTCGTTCGAACAAGGTTTGCTTAAGGACTTGTAATACATTTTTCCTAGTTGGGTTAATTTCAAAACCATGTTATCAAATTTGTTCTTGCTCTTCCAGTTAAAATTTGGATTCTTTGAAGTTCTTATATGCATAGCTACTGTTATTATGGAAATAATGTGTGTTTCCCGTGCAAGCCACATTTAATTTTACAACCATCAAATTATTGACTTTGGTGATTACGCTTGGTTGTCCAACTTGCTTATATGGCGTCACCTTGATAATCATTTAAAAGCTTTTGGTTTCTATTTTCAGGAAAATGATATAAGTGTAAACATTGCTAAGACATTAGAAAATGAAGGAATCAGTGCCTTCCGTTTTGACTTTTCTGGAAATGGGTAAGCCAGGTGTATATTTAGTGTAATATTTTCCTGTTCTTCCTTCCTATTGTCTGGAATTTTATTAAATTAAATGCCTCGTACCTCATTTTTTTGGCCTTCTTTAGGCTCTTGGATATTCTTTCATTTCTCTTGATGAATGCTTAGTTTCTCCTTGAAAAACTTACATATGGTCAGTTATCCTTGAATTTTTCCTGCAATAGTTTTCGCATTTTGAATGTTACTTTACTGGCTACATAAAATGGGGTAGGAGTATAGAATAGCAAGGGAAAGAGGGCAGCACTTATTTTTCGGTAAGGTATCTAAAGCACCTTAAAGTGTTGGCAGCTTTTTTTTAAAAAAAAATTGTATCGTCAATCAAGGTAATAATTTGCCACCTCCATCACCCTTTTATAGACTGTGTCACTTTATGTTGTCCAATTGTCCTCTTTATTTGCTAATTGTATGTCATGTCATATTGTCATTTAGCTAATGGCATTAACAACAAAAATTACATAAAATTGAATGATAATTCAGAATTTAATAGCACAATCAAATTTTTTTTTTCAAAGTTTATAGATTTGGACACAGACTCAACCATCGAAGTCTAGGGAATAGACTTGCAATTTAACCTAAAGGTATCATTTATCTCTTTTATCTAGAGGCATAGAATAAAGCATAAATGTCCAAATATGACCTTGAGACCAAGTTTTCATGTTTTATGCATGGTGAGCTGAGGATGATCAAAATCATTTGTTATTTCAGTGCTCTTTTACAGTAGGCATTTTTGGTATTCATTATTTGAGCACCCTAGTTTTTCATGGGCTATGGATAGATCAGCAAAAGGGAATCTATCGGTAATTGAAAAATTCTAAGATGATTTTTTACTACTATGGCAATCCTATGGGGATTATGGTTTGAGAGAAATAAAACGGTATGCAATGAGAAGCATGCAGTGTGGAAAGAGGTGTTTGATATGGCTAAACATTGTTCTTCTTGGTGTTCTTTATCTAAGTCCTTTCATTATTATACTCTAGTTGGTTCAGATTGGTATGATATTCTCTAAGCTCTTAGTAGAGTTTTTTTTTTACTGTATATATTTTTTGCATCAATCCAAATGTTGCTCGTCTCAAAACAATCTATTGGCTGTGAATGGAAATTTTATACATCAAACCTCTTCTAATGCTGTGAATGGCAGTCTGTAAACTCCTAGTTGGAGTTTTATTTTTTATTGTATATATTCGCTACATCAAACCTTTTCTCGAACTGGTTTTCTTGTGAATATTTTCTTACAGGGAAAGCGAAGGTTCATTTCAATATGGTTATTATCATGGAGAGGCTGATGACTTGCATGCAATAATCCAATATTGGCGTGCAGCAGGCCGTGTCATAAGTGGGATTCTTGGGCATAGTAAAGGTTGCCAATTCCTTCTCTGTGCTCAACACCAAATAAGTTGTAGATAATATCTGAGGCCAAAATTATATTTAAAGTTGAAAGGGATCCATCTCAACTTCCAAGCTAGATTATGATTTAGTAATTACTTTTCTTATCTCATAAGCTAGGAATTGAATGATAGGTTCATATTGCATTGTGCATCTATATGGTAGAACGTGTTTTTATAATAATTTGAATCCAGACCCTTGGGAAATAATAGAGGAAAAGGCTATGAAGTCATTGCCAGAGTACTGGGACTAAGTTTTATTTGCCTTTTAAATTCCCATTCCTTTAGGGGAATACTCGTGTTGCAAACAGAGAAGCCAGTCCGTGGATTAGTATTGTTTGACAATGTCAAGGGCATTAGGAGACGCCTTGCTATATTTCTCATGCTCTATAATATTGCATTACTTATTTATTTTGACATTGATGCAGTTTCAACTTTCAAGCGTTGTAAAGTTTACATTGTTAGGAGCATTTAAGGATTCTTGATTTAGTATAGAAGCTCACAAATCTCTCGGGCAATTACGCTGTTTTCTGCAACTTTTTATTTTTCCATGATGCTTGGCTATTGAACACAAATGCTTGGAAGTTTTCAAAATACTCAAGAAAGCAATTTAAAATGCTTAAGGGTTATCATTTGGCATTTTTATTATTATTATATATTTTCTAAAGGTGCTATATGACTATATGACCTTCACTGGATATCATGAACTTCACCAAAATAGTCTTGATATTTAAAGGAAGTTGCAGTGTTTTAAGCATGAAGTGAAATTTGTAGTTGAATGTCTGTTTTGTTCAAGTATGTTTAACAGAGTATGGAATACCCGATCAACCAACACAATATTTCGGCTACTAAATTATCAGTTCTTGCAATTTCTTTCAATAAGTGGTTTAATTATGAAAAATTAAATGCAGGGGGTGACGTGGTGCTTCTATATGCTTCCAAGTATCAAGATATCAATTTTGTTATCAATGTTTCTGGACGTTATGATCTGAAAAAAGGTATAAAAGAACGCTTGGGGGATGAATTTATGGAAAGAATTGAGAAGGAAGGATATATTGATGTCAAGAATAAGAAAGGTATCTATATTGCAATTATCTTTAAATTTTCTGGGTTGAGTTATTCTCCAGTCATATTTTCTGCAGTAAAACTTATGTCTCAAAAACTTCAATTGGGGCATTTCCATACATATGAAACAGTCTCATTGCATGTTTAAATCTCTATTTGGTTAACATCGTTTCTTTTTCCAGGAAAAGTAGACTATCAAGTGACGTGGGAGAGCTTGAAGGATCGCCTAAACACTGATATGCATGAAGCTTGTCTTCTAATCGACAAAGAATGCAGGTAAGGGCGAGTCGATCAATTCTCTTTACGCTTCCTTTCCTCATATTTGCTTTACTGCTTAATCATTTAGCCGTTCACTTTGAAAAGTTTTTTTGAGATATTTGCTTTGGACGTTTCTATTACTGTGTCATTGATTTAACTCTCTGGATGGCTCAAATTATGGAGATTGGGTTTCTGTGTAAAGTTAGCACAACTGTTTCTTGATAAATGTATTTTGAGCCTTGAGGTACCACGTTGAGGATGTTGGGAGAGAGTCCCACGTTGACTAATTTAGGGAATGATCATGGGTTTATAAGTAAGGAATACATCTCCATTGGTATGAGGTCTTTTGGGGAAGTCCAAAACAAAGTAATGAGAATTTATGTTCAAAGTGGACAATATCATACTATTATAGAGAGTCGTGATTCCTAACACACTAGTCATTTGCTAATGAGCTCGTTGGCTCACTGGCCTAAATATAATTGTCAAGAATTTTTTTTTTTTATTTTGCTAGATAAATGCTCAATCTTCCTCTGTTCTATAAGATCGATTAAATAATAGGAAAAGTTCGAAAATGTAATTTATAAGAATCTCTCTTAAAAAATAAGTCTAGAAAGTATGAATATGTTGTTGAGATGAGGCAAATTTTCTTCCCAACTGTCTGGTTTATGAGAAAATTCTTATTGGATCAGGCTACATATCTTTGTATAAACTATATTTCCCATATTTGGTGAGAACCCAGAAACCTTTAACTGATTAATGATGATATTTGATAGGGTGTTCACAGTCCATGGATCTGCTGATGAAGTAATCCCTGTTGAAGATGCATTTGAGTTCGATAAAATCATACCGAACCATAAGTTACATGTCGTAGAAGGTGCCAATCATTGCTACACCTCACATCAAACAGAATTAGCCTCAATTGTCTTGAATCTCATTAAAACAAGCCTGCCGCATTCCAAGGATGGTGCTTGAGCAAGTTCTTCCAGCCTGCATACAGGTTCCTGCTGGATCTTTTATTAGTTGCGCCCATGAATAATTACGTTTATGTTTTGCTGATTAAGTTCAACTGATTTCTAATTCTGTGGTTCGATCGACCAAAGCTAATCTCCTTCCATTCGTTCCTCAATAATACAATGGATTTGTTCAATCAATCAAATCTGGACTGAGATTCAAACCTCTAAACTTCTAATCAAAAGATCTTTACGTCTTTCGCTATGTACTGATTCTAGAGTTGATCATTCGGATCTTTCAATTTATAGACGTGGAATCTCGGACATGAAAACATTGCATTTTAGGTAAAGTTTCAAAAAGGGCCCTCCATGGAATCACTCTTAGAAAGTTGGTTCTAGTGTTTTGTTATTAAATTATATTTGATATTCCTTCTACTTTTGATTGCAACTTCTGTGTATCTGAATTTCACATTGAGAATAAAAGGTTCTTCGAGTTAAAGTGAAATTCTTCATCTTTGTTTGATAAAATAATCATTTCTAATAATGAAATGGTTTGTTCCTGCAATAAGATACTGAAAAATAATTAGATATTAATTTGTGTATTGACATTAAATCATCTTAAGATTTTCGAACTCAGTTGAGCATTTTTTCGAACATTAAAATCATAAAAAATATACAACATGATCTTCTAAGAAGATAAACATAAAAATTTAAATTTAATGATTAATTTGAACGAGATCATAACTGCTTTAGAGTAAAGGTGAACGAGAGAATTGGAACAGGAGTAAGTAGCTCGGTGAACGAGAGAATTGGAACAGGAGTAAGTAGCTCGATGAACGAGAGAATAGGAACAGGAGTAAGTAGCTCGACTGTAAAGCTGCTCATTGATTCTTTCACGGTAAAGTCTCATTCATTTTTAGTCTTGACTCTCCCTTTTAGTTACTTTCGTCTTTCAAAGCTGCTACTGCTACTGCCAATTCATTTAATATCCCTTCTTTCACTGTATAGGTTCAATCGAGTAAGATACATGGTTTATCGACTAGAAATGACTAGTCTATATTTTTAAATAAAAATATATTTATTTTTCAAAATGTATTAACTTTAAGATAAAAATAAAGTTTTTTATTAGGTTTTAGGAAATCGAAAAATAGATTAGAAAAAGTAATTTAAAGTTATGTAATTCTTTTTTATAAAAAATTACTCACACAATAAATATTTCATTAGAAAATAATTATTGTTTTAAAGTGACAATAATTAACATATATATATATATAAACAGTAAATAAGCATGTTTTATTCATGTCCATCAAATCCAACCAACCCAAATTATTTTCCAGACAAATTTAAATAAAGGCACGTAAGAAAAGTACTCTATAACTACAAAATTTCTCATCCTCAATCATAAAAACCTCCCCCAATCTCCACCATAAACCCTCCATCGCCGCCGCCGTTACCGCCGCAATTCCGACATGTGGACTTCTTTAGCCACTTGGGTCACCCCCACTTCCCTCTTCATCCTCATCAACGTCGTCATCGCCACCATCGTCATCACTTCCCGCCGCCATCTCCACGACGGCCCCGCCCTCCTACGCCACCCTTCTTTCCTAGACAGAGTCAAATCCTTCAACCTCTACCCCTACCACTCCGACCACCACCCTAATCCAGACCCTCCAACCCGACTCGACCGAGCTCCATCGGTGTTGGATCGCCTCAAATCCATCACCCTCTACAGATCCGATTCAAACCACGAACTGGAAACGCCACAGCCGGTAGCAGAACAGAGCCCGGAAAAGACCCACCACGACCATTCCGTCAGCCGGAGCAAATCCAACACCGAACCCCACGCTCCGACGACGAGCTTCCGGGCGAAATTGCAGAAATCGCTGAGCGAGAAGCTGTCATGGACGTCGTTCACTAGGGCGGATACAGCGGCGCAGGAAGAAACAGAGGAATCAGTAAGCGAAATTGAACGGCGTCGTCCGGCGACAACGATGGCGGAGATTGGAGAACCAAAAACGCCGGAAGCTGCCGACGAGGAGGAGGAGGTGGATGTGAGAGCTGACGATTTCATCAACAAATTCAAGCAGCAGCTGAAATTGCAGAGGCTGGAATCTCTGTTGCGTTACAGAGACATGATTAAAGGCAAAAAACATTAAGCCCCCTCTTTATCTTCTTTCACATCTGATCGAATTTTTCATTTCAGTTCTTGATTTAAAAAAAAAAAAAAAAAAAAAAAAATCCCCCTTCTCTGTTTTTTTTTTCTTGTACAAACTCTGTTTTGTGAGGTTTGTTGGTCTGATTTCGTAGGTTTTTCTGTCTGAATGGAACACAGCCGCCATTAATGTGGAACATAGCCACCATTAATGGCGGAAAGAAATCGGGTGTCGAATGAATTATCAGCTGTCGTTGTCGACGAAAAATTAGCCAAATTTTGGTCCTTCCGGCAGTGGGTTGCATTTATAAAAATTAAATTTGATCAATTTGCATTTTACTATTATAACCTTTTTCAAATTCACTAAATTTAATAAAATGGATTAGTTTTAATGTCATTTTCTAAATCTTTTAAAATTTCATAAAATGTAATTAATAATATTTATTTAAAAAATATATTTTAAAGTGAAATTAATTATAGGCTAGGGGTTTATTATTGCAATTTTTTTAAAAAAAATTAGGCTGTTTGTTGATAAATAAATAAATAAATATAATTGTTGGAAAAATTATTAATTATTGGATATTTCTCAATTTATTTACAATTGGTCGGTCCAATTACTATGGCGAATATTATTTTTTTATTTAATATCTTTTAAAGACTATATTGTCACCAGATATTTATTATATATTGTGACGTTGACCTTTGTTTTTATATATATGTACTTATTTTGTACGCTCATATTCCAATTCTATGTTACAATATTCTTTCTATATGTTACTTGAAATTACTATTTACTTCTAAATTACTAATTCCCATCTATTTTTATTAATCGTTCTATTAAAAAAATCTCTTAAACAGTGAAAATTATCCCCACAAATCGACACGAATCGGCTTTATCTTGACTCACATGCATTATAGAAAGAATAAAGTACTCTATAAGCCTCCCCGGGAGGCTTATGTAGCTCTCAAACAACCTCCCCTTAATCGAGGCTTGACTACCATTTGTTCGACACTTTAGTCACTTTTTGAAGTTTAGGGCTGTTAGAAATTACGACTCTCCACAATGGTATGATGTTGACCACTTTGAGCATAAGTTCTCATGGCTTTGTTTTTGGCTCCTCAAAAGGCCTCATGCTAATAGACATGTATTTTTTTACTTATAAAAATTAAAATGGGATAATTAGAAATCATGGTAGCTACTCCTCGAGCCAAATTTATGTTGTTTTTGGTTCTCTGTGCATGATAAGTGTCACAATCACACTCTTGTGGCAGCGGAATAACGATTTTGTGGCACTTGTACTAACCCATCGAACAAGTCATCAATGTGAATTTCAGACTTTGCAGACAATATTGGCGTACGCTCGGGTCTAGAGTCACGTTTGAAAGAAAATATTAGAAAAAATAATGTTAAAAACTAAAAGCGAGTAGGCAACAACAACTTCGACGGCCAAATGATCGATATTTATGATTTTCTATTAAAAAAAAAAAAGACATGATTATTAGATAATGTATATACTTTAATGTAATTTAGAATATTTAGAATATTATATATTTAAGAAAATATTTTAGAAAATAACATTCCAACGCAACTCCTTCACTGTTCATTGCCTCTCGAATCTCATTCAGGCAACAAAGGGGAAGAGACCGAAAAACCCTGTCCGCACCGAAAGGGCGCTGAGAGGCTGTGCTTGAGGTGCTCCAATGGCGGATAAACCCCAACCGATACGCGTTTTGTACTGCCCAATCTGCAGTTTGCCGGCCGAGTATTGTGAATTCGGTCCCGATTTCGAAAAATGCAAGCCCTGGTTGATCCAGAATGCCCCCGATCTCTATCCCGATCTCCTTAAAGGTCATTCGTATTCCCAAACCCTAATAGCCTCTTATTTAGTTTCTCTCAATGTATTAATTGTTAGTTCAAATCCGAGTTTATTGACTAAATTTTCTTTCTTTCTCTACGTGTAGAGGCCAATGGGAAGGAAGTTGGTGAAGTTTCTAATCAACTGCAGTCCACCTGTATCTCATCTGCTGCTGGCGATGGAGCCGCTTCTTCAGGTTAGCTTGTCAAATATATTTATATATATATGTGTGTTTATGCGTGTTTGTATCTATATGTGTATAGTTTTTTTGTTTTGTTGTATTTACATGCTAGGTTCACTTGAATATGTTGGAAGCTACTGCCCTCAACGTTAATGTTTTCCTTTTTATTTTGACTTTGTCGTGAAATTCTTACCAGCCTAATTCTACTTAGTTGTTTGAGAAACCCATTTTTAACATTGCAATGTAGGGTAGGGGACCCTCGATTTACTCTCCAGTATTAGGTTTTAGGCGGGTTTTTTTTTTTTGATATCGATGAGTGTCCGGGCTTGTGCATGCCCCTAAACTAATCTCACGAAAAAGTGATTGATCCTACTGCATTTAGTTGACATGGAAACACATAGGATATGAATTCCTAAGAAGGTGACCACCATGGTTTTGGCTGTACTTAATAAGCACTTTTGAGACCCTAGAACATTGAATAATTTTTTCCATTATTTCGACCTTACTTGAACATGGTATGGTCTATAGTTTGTACAACTCTGTCCTTGAATTCTAAAAAATAAATAATCTTTTCCATTATTTGGTTATGTGAGGAAAGATATAATAATATGATTACCTGCCTAGAGTTAGTGTTCCCGATATTGGAATTTTGCGGATAGTTGACAATAGAACACTTAAGATCAGCAGGATTAATAAAGTAATCCCATTAAACATTTTTACCCTTTTGTCAGTTGGGTTGCGTTTGTATGGCTCTTCTCAATGTAGCTTTTGATTTGATTGTCTTGTGTCTGACATCTTCTGCTTGTAATGTATTTTAACCAACATTTTCTTTTCCATTATTGTTTAATAATAATTTTATATTTGTTTGGTCTGAATGTACGACTTATAGCTCTAGTTACTCTTTTCTCTTTTGGTGGAGAACTGCAGCACCTAAGAAAGAGGAAGTGAAACGTCTTCCTGGTGGCAAGATAAAGAAAAAAGTAAGTTTTAAAGTAAGTTCTGTTGTCACTCCACAACAGGACGTGATGAATCTCATTTGTTGGTTTTTTGCATGTAGGAGAAACAAGAAGTTGTAATTGAGAAGGTAACACGAAATAAGAGAAAGTGTATTACAACTGTTAAAGGGTTAGACCTTTTTGGTGAGCAATACTTTGGTTTCTTTCCCTATTTGCCATATCTTTATTGTTACAATAGTTTCCAATAACATTCTCTAACTGGATTTAGGAGTTAAACTTAGTGATGCTTCGAAGAAACTTGGGAAAAAGTTTGCTACGGGGGCCTCTGTGGTCAAGGTTATTAACTTCTGGTGCCATGATATAAGTATCTTTTTCTACTTTAGATGCCTCTTGATATCTTATCATCTGTTTAATGCTTGGTTTAGGGGCCAACTGAGAAAGATCAAATCGATGTTCAAGGGGACATATTCTATGACATTGTGGATTTCATTACTGAAACTTGGCCTGATGTAAGATTCTAATTCATCATTAATATTAGGGAGAAAAGCATATACGTGCCCCCCATTGCCTCTTAACTCATTCCAAAACCGTACTTGAATGTTGTTCTTTTACTCTTTACCTTAGGCTTTTGAACGTGGTTTGATTATTTCTGATATGAATTGCACATAAATTATAGTGGATTCTGGACAGTTTTAAAAAATGGTGACATTTTCAACTTCTAATGCTAAGAAGAAGGTTGGTATTTTTTTTGTTTTTTGTTGTTTTTTTTTTCCTTTCTGAAACTACTATATAAAAGGTCTATATTTAATTATATTTCTCGATTATATAGTGATTTAACACAAAGAGAAAAAAACAAACGAAAGAAACAACTTTATTGAAGATTTAGCTTTGTTGGTGCAACTGTATTTTGTATCCTGAGTTCTTAGCATTCACAGCCATTCGTTGATGTTAAACTATTGTTGCATGCACAAGAGACACCCAGTTAAGGACTTCAATGTTGAATTGGCTCTATGTATATTAATGTAGCTCTAATGTTTGTATATAATGGTATTAATAACAAATATAAAGTCATGTGTTCTCTTACAAAATCAAAGCCCTATCTTCCCACCAATTTGATTCCCTTAATTCCCATCTACTAGCCACTTGGGTACAACTGAATAGCTACCACATCATACCCCCCCCCCCCCCCCCCCCCCCCCCCCCCCCCCCCCCCCCCCCCCCCCCCCCCC
>NW_019268519.1:3430492-3445002 GCF_002738365.1 Cucurbita moschata | reverse complement strand
CCCCCCCCCCCCCCGTCTGCCTAACCATAAAACGAACTTGGAGATCTTGGGTTTGCTATTAGACATTGATGCTTGTCAGTTATTCCCCCAATTCTCTCCAATACAGAGCAGGGTCTGAAGTATCAAGTTGCTACGCTATAATTGAGTAGCCAGTGATGATTGTCAGTGAGTTCATCAAAAGTCTCAGATAGATTGTGTTTCCCATGTCTGGTGATTCGAACCAATAAGCACCACTTCCAATATTAGATTGCAGTTTCCTGGTTGTACATGTTGAAATTCCTTTGTAGATATGATCCTTTTGCAATATTACCACAATTCTTTTCTCAATTCCTTCCAATTTCTGATAAAGAAAAATCTCCGTCCAATTCATTAAGCTTTGGACCAAAGAAAATCTTGGCTCTCATTTTCATTGCGCGAGACAAAGGTAGTCCCATTAGGCTCATCCTCCACTGTGGCAATGTTACGCCTGTCCGATTCTCCCACCCTGTCTCTCTCTCTCTCTCTCTCTCTAAATCTTTGCTGGACCTTGGCATCAATTAAGCATTGAAGTTGGTGTCAGTTTGTGAATGGGTAATGGGTAGGCTCCTTCCTGATTCTTCTTGAAGAATTGGTTGAGTGGACTGGGACTGTAAATATTTGTAGATTGGTCCTTCAAAAATCTAGTTTGACCCTTTTTTACTTCATTGGAAAAATAATTGTTTGAGCTTTAGGCCTTAATCTTCAATCGTACTTAAGAGTATTTTCATAATCCTGCCATGTGTGTTGAGTTAATTATTCTTACCTCCCTGATATCTGGTTTGTAGTTTTGTGCTACAATCTTTTTTAGGGTTATTGTTTTAGATGCATTACCAGCAGTTTCATTTTCTTAAATCTTAATGAAAACTTCTGTCTTTTAGAAAAGAAAAATCTCAAAATTTTCGTTGATAGTCTCACAGATTCCTTTCTGGTGTCTGCAAATTCCCTGTACATTGGCCCTTATGGAGAGTTGAATTGTGATAGCAATGATACCTTGGGTTCTAGTTAACCTTGTAGTGATGACCATATGTTTGCCCATTCAAACCACATCGGACCCATAATCTTATGGCTTCCTTTAGCTTCTCAACCTCAACCATGCAGTTTGAGGCAGAGTTGATTGGCTTTGGATATCCAGCATTCAAAATTGTCCTTTTGAACGGAAGAATTCCAATCTTTCCTTTAGTGCACTGGGATTCAGGTAGTCACAACTCGTTGCACAATTCCTTTGGTCCCTGCCGAGAAGTTAGGGGTAGGTGTTTTCCCACCTCACACTCTACCTCAATTTTAAATTGGAGACAAATTTCTCAATCACAACAATTTCTCAGGTTTGTCAATGATATTTACACTCTCGTTAGTAGCTGGTAGCTTCTGTTGGTCAGAATTGAACTTTCACTTCCATCGCTCCTGCCACCAAATTGACTTAAACAAGATTATTCCTCTTTTTTATGTTCTCTTGACACACAGACATTATATTTAATTCTTTTGGGAAAGATTATACAGGAAATTCAGGAGGCCTGTTCTGTGTGCCAAGAATGCTGGCTTTCAACTACCCACGTCCGTCTCTCCTTCACTTTCTTCTCCCATACCTTCTCTCTGGCTAATTCCGAATGTCCCATCCATAAAACTAACTAGAGTTATTATTGGACCTTTAGCCTTACGCATCACATTTCTACAATCACATTCAAGGCCATCTTACCAAAACTCTTTTCTTGATGGGTTACTCATTTTGGGCCCCTCTATACTAATATAGCATTAGTATACCATATTGGTGGCCTGGAAGGCCTATCCATTTTGTTCTAAGCAACTGTTGGATTTGGGTTCCTCCTTTTTCCCTTTTCAATTGGGTAGTGCTGTGTAGACCTTCTTGTAGTGCTAAAATTCAACACAGGGTGAGTCAAAGGATTATTTGATTGTACATACACTTATGCTTGGGTCTAGTGTGGTAGATTAAATAGATGGTACTTTAATTTTTGTCTTTTAACCATAAAGTAGGTTTTAACTTGGTTATTTGCCTTTCCCCCCAGTCTTACAACTATTATTTACTTTTAATGGTCTTTTCCATCTACATGGGGCCTGGCATTGTCATGATGGAGGATTGTCACTGATGAGGTTTAGACAATTTTGCATATTACTGGATTAGAAGTTGCAAACAAATAATCGTTCAGAAGAAATTATAATATATCAACTAGGTCATAGATTAACTAGCCATTTCATTAGTGATACATATAGCTCCTCTGTAGGTGTCTTCTTTTTGAACACCACCTTCAACTTGAACTTCACTTTTTGAACCTAGTATTTTACCCATTTTGCAGTCATTTACCAAGCAATAAGTAACAGTGAAATTAAAAGCAACTGTGTGGTTTTTTTTTTTTGTTCTAATGTAAAAAATGGTGCCCTTTATATTTGCTTTCATATGTTTGATACTTGATGAGACTTCTTTTTGAAAAAGTTTTGTCAACGTTGCTTTTAGTATTTTATTGCTTACCTTATCTCCTTGCTAACTGTACTATCTGTTGTTCCTCTTTCATTTTTCCGTCCTCCTTCATCATCATTTTTTACCAGTCATAATTACGAGGACATAAGATATATTTGGAAATTTTTAGGGTGGAATCCAGCGGGATAGTGAGCTTGTTTAAATATTATAAATGCCTCTTAATCCGTTGTTGTAACAGGTTCCTGAAACTGCAATTTTCTTCATCGAAGATGGGAAAAAGGTTCCTGCTGCTTGACAAGGAAATCATGGCAAACAAAAGTTGGGACTTTTGACATCCTTTTCCCTACTTGTGCGAGTCCTACTAAGATTCGACAAGTGGCCATTACAGTTCTTTTTTTTGTTAAAGTTCCAAAAGCTATGTATTGGATCATGAACTTTTTGTCCCACTTTCTTCAATCGTTGTAGCGTTTCCTCAGGAGATAAGCTTATTGATTTTGTCCTTTTTATTTATTTAAAAAGAAGAAGAAGAAGAAAAAAAAATCTTGGTCAATGTCTGTTCTAACTCATGAGTGCTCTGTATAGAGGTCTATCCTAATCTTGTATTCTTTTTCATACACTTCACAGAAATAACTCAAGACACGTGTCTCTCCATATTTCCTCCCCACTTTTTCGAAGTGCAAACTGATATCGTCTCTTTTGCAGTTGGGAACTTGTCGAAGCGTTGTTTTCAGGAACAGTAAAACTTGACAGCTTGTATCATTATACTCTGCTTTATGGGTAAAGGGGAGTGTAACACTAGAAATTCAACAAAACAAATTATGGTCGAACTTGATTCGTTAATTGTGGCATATATTTTGTGCATAAGAACCTAATATGTTGATGTTCAATGGTTGCTTTGCTTAGCCTTTTAGCATATGGAGGAGCACTAAGGAGATGATGCTGGTGAAGAAACTTTTGAAGTCCCATCTGATTATGACACATTGCGTGGTCAAAAACAAAGGTAGAGTTCTGAAAAACCCTTAGCTCAATTAGTGTCCCTTTAAGGTAGGATGTTGAGAAAGTCAATCCTGGGGTGAGGGTCACATTTTGGAAAATGCCCTGATCTGATAGGATAGTGCAAGTCTGCGGATATTGTCTGCCTTGTTATAAAAGAGCACAATCAAAACTTGTGTGCGTGTGCGTGTTGTCGATTAGGTAATAGAATAGAATAGAATATAGAAAGCTGACTTCTTCCGGCCCTTTTGCGTGCGTGTTGAGTGTGTTATTATGGGGCGCTGTGCGCTGATGGATGGTCGGCGCCTGCTTGTGGTTGGCATTGCAAGCTACAGAGTTGGCATTGCATTGGTACAACAAGTCCTATTATAATACTGTTCTTTTGTGGTATTTGTGTGTGTCCGTGTGTGTGTCTGTGTGTCTGTGGGTGTGAGTGCCCCTCTCTCTTCCCTTTGCCCTTTGCTTGCTTTCTAATAGGCTACCGAAAGTGTTTTACATTAGCGTAGTTTGTGTATTATTTGAACCTGAAGAAACTGGATGAGGCCAATACTCATAGGCCGTTTTAATTAAGGTTTAATATCCTTAATGCTCTCTTATCTTTTAAGCAATTCTCAATAGGCAGATTTTTGTTGTATTCTGAATTATTGTTTCCTTAAATTTATTTGAGGCATGTCATGTGTCCAAATATCTTCATAAAATAATAACTTAATATTCCATTAAATTACAAATTTAGTCTATGATCGATCAGGAATTTGGTGTGTATTCATCATTAAATATTTTGATACCATCATTTGAGATTGGATTTCATTAACATAATCTTATTGGACGGTGACTTTTTTTTTTTCTTTTTCTGGTTGGAAGAATATGATCCGATTTGATCATCAAAATCTTGTTTTAAAAGAAGAATAGTTTTATGATAAAAAAAAAAGTTAATTATTAAGATAATTTCAATAAAATAAAAGAAAATCCCATCTGGGTTTCTCAATATGACATTTCTTTTTCAAAGATTTCATGTCATTCTCATAAAATCTCCTACTTCACCCAAATCTTCGATTTTACTGTTTATTGCAGAAAATAAAATGGTATGGGGTTGGGGGACTTAGCATTATATTTTCAAATATTCCTAATTTAGAATGTAATTAATTATATTAAACATAAAATTCAATGTATGTATTAATGAATAAATTACCTTATAAATTTTTTTAATATATAAAAAAATCTACTAAGCATATAGACGCCTAATTGAAAGTTAAAAGGACCTAGATAAAAATTTCAAAGTTTAGAGACTAATCGACTAATTTATACAAAAACCCGAAGGTAAAAATAATAATAAAAATAAAAAATAAAAAAAAAGAGAGAAAATAAAAAAGGTAAGATAAATAAAGAAACAAAAAAGGTAGCTATGAAATGTTGTAGTGTAATTTGAGAGCAATAGCTTATAAGTCTCCAACAAATTTAAGTTCAAACTCAAAGATCTTATTATGCTCATCGTTGACTCTCAACTTCCAAGTGATTTCCACATCAAAACCAATTCTATAATTATTCCATTAACTTCTACTTAATTAATTAATTAATTAACTAATAATCCATAATCAAATTTCAAGTAAATACTCTTAAATAAAATTAACAGGGGTAGGCACTTCTCCATTAATTTTATTGACAATAATAATAATAATAATTATTATTATTATAATTGCTATGACTTTATTACAATTTATTATTTATATTTATCTAAAAAATATTAGAGAAGATAAACATTATGCATGCAACTTTGTAGAGCTCACAATACAATTGGAACACTCAAATTTTAATTATATGTTGAAACTTGGTGTAATCTGAAAACTCATATTTAATTGGTTGACTATTGGAATATATTAAATAAATTAATACAAAGTAAAAAAAATACCTCTCTCAAAATCTAAACGTATCTTTGAACAAAAATACAATAATACTATTCATAATTTTCCACACGCTATGTATTATTTAATAAAAGATGGGTTTTCAAACATAAATAAAAAGATATATAAATTTGAGCATAAGTGAAAATCATATATTCTAGGTCCATCTTTATACCATCATCATCAATTGATATCTTGGGTTTTAGCGAGGGAGCACGGTGCCTATAGAACCCGTTGGATTTGGATGATGTATTGACTCGGGGATTCGGGTTTATAAACTAATTTAGTTTATTGCTTTATTGACTCAACAAACAATATTTTTTTATTTATGGAAACCAATATTGTTGTGACATTTGAAATCATGTTTCAAAATTGGAATTAATTTGTTAATGGGTTAGCTTAGTCAGTAACACGTTTGAAATCACATTTCTCAATTTTTTTAAAACCGAATATTAACGTTATTAATATCCACCAGGAAAGTAATATATTTTACAAAATAATAATTCCATTTTAAAACTTTATAATATTTAACCATTATTTAAAAGTCAATTCTACGTTGCCAATACATTCATTCTCCACACAACACATTACTAATTTAAAAAAAAAATAAAAAGATTTAATCTTTTTTTTTTAATTATTATTTAATTTTTTTTAAATCACTATAAATATGCATGTTTCACATTCTTCCATCTTCAAACAAAAATGGTATTTCCCAATTTATTTCTCTTAATAATTTTCACTTCTTTTCTCTCTCTTCACAACGCACCGTTTTGGGCAGCGGCTGACAATTTATCTCTACCGGCATCCCTCGCCGGGAAGCTCCGAGATGACCCACAAACCATAAGCTTAGCGTCCACAGATTACGGCCGGATAATTCAAGAGAACCCCATCGGCGTTTTCTTCCCGGTCACCGGAAACGACATCGCCTTCTTCATCTGGGTCATGTATGCGGGGCCCATACGGTTGGATATCGCTGCCCGGGGTCAAGGCCATTCCGTACGCGGGCAGGCCTTGGCCAGGAATGGAGTGGTCATGAACATGACGTCACTGGCTAATTCCCGGCAAGGGGGCGGGAGAATTGTGGTGAAAACGACGTCGTCGTTGGGTCCGTACGCTGACGTGGGTGGCGAGCAGTTATGGATCGATGTGTTGCATGAGACGATGCGGAAGGGGTTTAGCCCGGTGTCGTGGACGGATTATTTGCATATCACCGTCGGCGGGACGCTGTCCAACGCCGGAATTAGCGGCCAGACGTTCCGGTTTGGCCCTCAGATCAGCAATGTTTATGAACTTGACGTCGTAACTGGTAATTTTTTTTTAAATTTTTAATTCAAGTATGGATTCAAAATTAAACAAACAATCTTACAATACCCAGAATTATTTTTTTCATTTGGACAACGTTAATGACATCAAAAAAGAAAAATTGTTATCCAAACCAAAAACCCAACTAAATGCCCTTAAAAGTCCCCGAAAAATAGGGGTTTTATTGTTTGCATGACTGCCACGTGTCATCCTTTTTTTATAATTCAACTTTTTTTTTTTTTTTTTGTTGGACGTGGATTTAGTTAACTCGAATTTAAATATTTTTTTAACTCAATTTAAAATTTTGAGTTATCTATTTATTTATATGTAATTTAATTTTAATAAATTAGCTATTAAATAATAATTTTTTATAATTTTAATTTATTTATTTTTTTGTTTGTACAGGAAAAGGTGAATCCTTGACGTGTTCCCCTACGACCAACCCTGAGCTCTTCTACGCCGTGCTCGGCGGTTTGGGTCAGTTCGGTGTGATTACCAGAGCTAGAATTGCCCTAGCTCCGACGCCCACAAGGGTCTCTCTCTTCTCTCTCTCTCTCATTAGTCAGTCAAACACGGCGGAGAGATAGATAATGAATTAAAACAATAAAAACCCATTTGTTTTGATTAGCTTACAATAATTAAAACACATTTAATGCGTTAATCAGGCCTCCGCCGGCTAAGCACTACAAATTTAATTTCCCATAATTAATTATTGAATGACGTTGGAAAATCCTTTTTTTTTTTTTTTTTTTTTAACGACCTTACGTACACTTAACGGTTTCTTTGACTTTTAAAATGGTTTTTTTGGGGGGTCAACCTTATCTGTGGATTAAGGTTAATAAAAGATTTATGATTTTTTTTTTTTTTTTTTAACGACCTTACGTACACTTAACGGTTTCTTTGACTTTTAAAATGGTTTTTTTGGGGGGTCAACCTTATCTGTGGATTAAGGTTAATAAAAGATTTATGATTTTTTTTTTTTTTTTTTAACGACCTTACGTACACTTAACGGTTTCTTTGACTTTTAAAATGGTTTTTTTGGGGGGTCAACCTTATCTGTGGATTAAGGTTAATAAAAGATTTATGATTTTTTTTTTTTTTTTTTAACGACCTTACGTACACTTAACGGTTTCTTTGACTTTTAAAATGGTTTTTTTGGGGGGTCAACCTTATCTGTGGATTAAGGTTAATAAAAGATTTATGATTTTTTTTTTTTTTTTTTAACGACCTTACGTACACTTAACGGTTTCTTTGACTTTTAAAATGGTTTTTTTGGGGGGTCAACCTTATCTGTGGATTAAGGTTAATAAAAGATTTATGATTTTTTTTTTTTTTTTTTAACGACCTTACGTACACTTAACGGTTTCTTTGACTTTTAAAATGGTTTTTTTGGGGGGTCAACCTTATCTGTGGATTAAGGTTAATAAAAGATTTATGATTTTTTTTTTTTTTTTTTAACGACCTTACGTACACTTAACGGTTTCTTTGACTTTTAAAATGGTTTTTTTGGGGGGTCAACCTTATCTGTGGATTAAGGTTAATAAAAGATTTATGATTTTTTTTTTTTTTTTTTTTTTTGTGTTTTTTAAGGTTAAATGGGTGAGGATGCTTTACACCAACTTCTCTGCCTTTACAAGTGATCAAGAGCTTTTGATCTCCAACAAGGGAAATGAGAAATCCAACGGCCTTAATTTCGTTGAAGGTTTGCTTTTGCTACAACTTCACACACCTGATAATTCCTCCTTCTATCCTCTCGCCGACCAGCCCAAGATTGCCTCCCTTGTCTCCCAATACGGCATCGTTTACGTCCTTGAAGTCGTCAAATATTACGACCAACACTCTGCTTCTTCCGTTGACCAGGTTTCATACTCTCTCTCTCTTTCTCAAATTATCCTATTGTGAATAATTTAGGGTTTGGTTTTTTTCAGGAACTCAACGAGTTACTGGGAGAGTTGAAGTTCGAGGAAGGGTTGAAATTCGTTAGAGATGCTTCATACGAACAGTTTTTGGATCGAGTTCACACCGACGAAGTAGCTCTAAGATCTTTAGGGTTGTGGGATGTTCCCCATCCATGGTTGAATCTTTTCATTCCAAAGTCGAGAATTGCTGATTTTGAATTAGGTGTTTTTAGAGGCATTATTCAAAAGCGTAATATCACCTCCGGCGTCTTCCTCGTCTACCCTATGTTAAAAAATAAGTAAGTTCTCACCTACTCATATCCTTAAACAACTAAAGCCTATGAATCCCTCGAACAGTTTCCCCTTAATTGAGATTCGACTCATTGAACAAAGTATATTCTTTGTTTGACTCTACCTTCGAGGCTCACAAAGCTCTCCACAATGATATGATATTATCCACTTTGAGCATAAGCTCTCGTGGCTTTGCTTGAACTTCCCCAAAAGATGTTATACTTATAAACCTATGATCATTTCCTAAATTAGCCAATTGGGACTCACTCCCAACGATCCTCAACAGTAACGTTAGGAACTGTACAACTTTTGCAGGTGGGATGAGCGGACCTCCGCCGTGATACCCGACGAAGACATGTTCTACACAGCGGGGATTCTATTTTCGAGTGGGTTCAAGGATTGGGAAACGTTTGAGGGTCATAACAAAGACATTTTAAAGTTTTGTGCTGAAGCTGGGATCAAAGTGAAGCAATATCTTCCACATTATGAAACCCAACAAGATTGGATGAACCATTTTGGCCGAAAATGGCCAACTTTCTTGCGTAGGAAAGCCATGTTCGACCCCAAGAAGTTGCTCTCTCCTGGCCAGAAAATTTTCAGCACTTCAAAAACACCATAAATTTTACGTTTAATTTCCATACTAATAATTAAAATATGATGTACAGTTTATAAACTTATAAGATGAACCTAATTAAATGTGTCAAGTTCACTAATTATTTAAATCAACTTTATAATATATAAAATATTATTTATAAGTTTAAAATTAAACATTAAATTAATCCCATGATTTTGAACAACATATTTTAAGGTTTTTTTCTAAATGAATTTTAAATAATTAATTTAGATTGATATCATATCTCTTAATTATTTTATAATACACGTGTTGAAAAAAGATAATTGACTTTCTATTATTCAAAATTGATATATAAAATTAAGTTAATTCAGTTTAAATGATTACGATATATATATTTAATTAAAATACATATTCATATTTTTATAATGTAGTCAACTTTAATTAATTTATTATAATTGGGAGAATTTTCATAATTCCGTGACACATGAACTTCAAGTTAGTGGGCCGGGCTAAGCCCAAACAACGAACAAAAGAACATTTTATTATTATTATTATTTTTTATATATTTAAAAAAATATTCGTCAACATCAATATTTTTAAGGAATGGCCCCTACATTTTCTTTTTACTTTTTACGGTGTTGACGTTTAAAGCCTCGGTTATAGTAAGAAAAAGGACAATTTTGTAAAGAAATTAGAAAGACGACAAAAGTATAATAATGATAGGACAAAGAATCTATCGATATTCATATAATAATACGATATCATTCACGAAAAACCTAGGCTAATTCTTACTTGAAAATCTCTGTCGTACTAAAGTTGTCAAAAATCTTCCCGAATTTCTGATGGAACCATGTTCGTAAATCATTCAACAGTGTAGAAACATTGTATACGAAACATGTCCTAATAGATATTTAAGATGACAACAATTCGAGATAAAAATCGTCTTAATTGACGTGAATAGAGAGTACAAATTTTTTGAATGAATAATAATATTTGATCGTGTAGCATATCATATGCACTTTGTTCCCATGGGACAACAATTTTTGTTTTTCAAAAAGAAAGATCAGCTTTTTGCGTTATGATATGTCCTATCAAATTCTTCTTCCATTGGAAGTATTACAGGCCCCTCCCTTGCTTCCAAATCCAATCACACCCATCTTTCTCCTTTACTTGTTTTTATTCCTCAAAATGTCTTTGAATCTTTCTTACCTGTTTATCTCGACTCCATCTCGACTAATCTCTCGAGACTAGAGTTGTAATAGCATAAGTCTATCGTTAGTAGATATTGTCTGCTTTGGCCTGTTACATATCCCCATCAGCTTCATGGTTTTAAAATCCATCTACCAAGGAAGAAGTTTTCATACTCTTATAATGAATGCTTCGTTCCCCTCTCCGACTGATATGGGATCTCATAATCCACCCCTCTTAGGATTCCAGCGTCTTTGCTGGCATGCCGCTCGTTGTCTGGCTCTAATACCATTTGTAACCGCCCAAACCCACCGCTAACAGATATTGTTCGCTTTGGTCCATTATGTATCACCGTTAGCCTCACGGTTTTAAAACACATCTACTAGGGAGAAATTTCCACACCCTTATAAGGAATGCTTTATTTCCACTTTTTAACCTATATGAGATTTCACAATCCACCCTCTTAGAGGCCCAACGTCCTTACCACTCGGTGTATGGCTCTAATACGATTTGTAATAGTCCAAACCCACTGCTAGTAGATATTGTCCGTTTTTGCCCATTACCTATCATCATTAGCCTCACGGTTTTAAAACGCATCTACTAGGGGAATGGTTTCCACACCCTTATAAGGAATGTTTCGTTTCCCTCTCCAACCGATATGGGTTCTCACAAGTGTGGGCGTTTCAAATCTTCTCAACCAATCAAAATAAGACCCTTATCCTCTCTCGAGCAATATTACGACGTGTGTGGACATATTTTGAATTTAGAATAGGAGAGAGGAGGAGGATGAAGGGTGGTATGATTGTGATGGAGATTTGGTGTGCTAAAATAGAAGGGGAGGAGGAGGGGAATAGGGGTCCATTGGTTTGGAACTATGTGGATAATGGTTAGTCTTCTCAATTCTCCCACTTTGAAGCACCCCATCGTACAGACATAACCCACAAAAAGTAACCCAACTTGCTTCACGTGGCCTCTTTTGCTCCATCATTACTTGCACACACTTTGTTTTCTTCTTCTCCCGCGTCGTTTTTGGCTCGGTTTCGGTCTTACTTCAACTCGAACGAGACTCGTAATGAACTTGTTAGTAGAAATGGGAAGTAAACGACCGTTCTAAATTGATAAGTATATTATATTGAAAAATACGAAGAAAAAAAAAGATCGTAAAAAATAACGTCGAGTTATCCCAACATATTATATTTCAAAACTGTCAATACCCACCTAACCCTAACCAACTTAACCCAAAAATTTTATGAATAGGTTGAGTTTATTATTTAATAATTGTGTAGGTTGAAAAAAAATTTAAAACCTGTCTAAAAAAGTATCCTAATCTAAGGAGGGACTAACCTCCAATCCCAAACGGTTTAGGAGAAACTAACCCCCTAAACCCTCTGTTACACTCATAACAGTTACACTCGAACTAGCAAGTGAAACACCTATATTATATATGCACCATTGAAAACCCAGGTGCGAGGAAACAATCCCGAAAAGATGAGGGAGCCCCTTATTAAAAGTATATCACGCGTCCTCCTTCTTGCAGTTTGCCAGTTTACCTTCCTATAGCGTTGGATTATCCACTATTTGGTTCAACGTTTTGGACAAATGCTATCTATATATACATACATACATATGTATGTATGTATATATGTATATGTATATGTATGTATAATTTAAGGATTGGGTTATTATGGGAGTGAATAGTAAAAAACTGGATGGATAAGTGTGCGAAAAGCAGTTGGAATGGAACAGCTCAACAAAGCGTGAAATTCAACGGCGCCTTCTTTGTCCCTTTGTTCACACGGGTGATTCCAAAAATGCCCAACTGACACCACCATAAAAATTCCAAATTTTAATATTTCTTTTTTTTATTACACCATAAATGACCCCTACGAGCTGCCCTACAAAAATTCCGTGAGATATTTTTGTTGAGGATTACTGGGAGTGAGTCCCACATTGGTTAATTTAGTGGAAAGTCATAGGTTTATAAGTGAGGAATACTATCTCCATTGATATGAAGCTTTTCGGGGGAAGCCCAAAGCAAAGCCATGAGAGCTTATGCTCAAAGTGGATAATATCATACCATTGTGGAGAGTCGTGATTCCTAACATGATATCAGAGCCATGCCCTAAACATAACCATGTCAATAGAATCCTCAAGTGTCGAACAAAGAATTGTGAGCCTTAGGGTGTACTTTGTTCGAGGGCTCCAGAGAAAGGGGTCGAGCCTCGAGCCTCAAGCCTCGATTAAGGGAAGGCGATTCGAGAGCTGTATAAGCCTCAGGGGAAGATTGTTGAGGATTATTGGGAGTGAGTCCCACATTGGAGAGCTCCAGAGAAAGGGGTCGAGCCTCGATTAAGGAGAGGCTCCATAAGCCTCAGGGGAGGATTGTTGAAGATTACTAGGAGTGAATCCCACGTTGGTTAATTGACAATATCATACCATTGTGGAGAGTCCTAGACTCTTAATTTTTCACGACCCCTAAACTCTAAAAAAACACTTTTATAAAATTTTACGGTCTTATATTAGAAACCTAACACGTAGTATATTATTATAATATAATATATATTGTTAGACTTTTTGGGTATGTGTACCAAACCACTGCAATGGGAAATCATAAGCAAGAAGGAAAAGTTATGTATGTGAACAGTTGAGGCCATCCATGGACTGCCCTCAAAAGTTTTTTCAGAGTACGTAATGGTAAACAGCTAACCAATAGAACAAAAACACAAAAGATTGTTAGCCTGATACCGAATCCATGACTTTCGACATCAATTTATTTGTTTTTTTGTACGACGAGTTGAGAAGTTTGAAGGTTCTTAAACTTAAATCTACACGTCTTTAAACTTTACGTGTCTTACTACGACCTCAAATCTTCAATCATTACGAGGCGTATATGAGATGTTTTTTGATTGGATAAACGACAGTATCGATAAGGACTATATAATATTATTGTAGGTGCACGTGATATCCTTTTTGATGGGTTTGGGTTGGATCCCCATAAAGATTTGAGTATCTTTTACATATTTAGTCCCCCCCATGGGCTTATCTTTCTCAACCATTGTATAGCTTTTGTTTGCCCCCCTTTATCTCATTGTCTCTCGCTATATGGAGAGGGAAAGGGAGAGGGGGGGATGGCTTTCCTTGCGTACAATTGTCTTTCACTTAGTTAGGCACACAACCAAACTATCACTATTCGTGCATGTGCTAAAATTGTACCTTTACTTGAGAGAGAGAGAGAGAGTTTGACACTTGATCGTTTTGACATTGGCAGCTACATAGTCACGGTACCTCCAACACGTGTTCTTACAACATGTTTTGTCCTCACTCAGATGAAGAGAGAGACCGAATTTGACACTTGATGGCTCTGACATTCGTAGCTACATAGTCACCGTACCTACTCCTCACTTCTAAGAGTAAAACAGACCAACATGTGTTCTTACAACATGTTTTGTCCTCACTCACAAGCAGAGAGAGAGAGACCGAATTTGACACTTGATGGCTCTCTCATTCGCAGCTACATAGTCACCTTACCTACTCCTCATTTCTTGAGAGTAAAACAGACCAATACTGTTCTTACAACATGTTTTATCCTCACTCACATGGAAAGAGAGACCGAATTTGACACTTGATGGCTCTGACATTCGCACCTACATAGTCACGTTACCTACTCCTCACTTCTTAAGAGTAAAACAGACCAACACGCGTTCTTACAACATGTTTTGTCCTCACTCACATGCATTTTAGTAAAAAAAGAAAGTGCACCTTGTTAATACAAGTAGTAACTTTCATTTCTTTTAATCCTTTCTTAGTCCTCCTATTCTCATGATAGCTCTCATTCGAATGTAATCTTAATTCATTCGTGTACCATTTATTCACTCCGGTAACACCTAATGGTAAAAAAAAAAAAAAAAAAAAAAAAA
>NW_019268519.1:3417499-3430050 GCF_002738365.1 Cucurbita moschata | reverse complement strand
AAAAAAAAAAAAAAAAAAAAAAAAAAAAAAAAAAAAAAAAAAAAAAAAAAAAAAAAAAACTTATTCAACAGCATTGCATGTGGAGAAACATAAAGTCCAAAAGAAAACATTTATAATATTATTAAGCACTTTAGTTCATGCAAAAATGCCTTTAAAAATCATATATATATTTAGTCATATTAATAATGTAAAGATGGATTATGTTGCAATTCCGACAGCATGGGACTGACAACCTAATTTGTCCGCAATATAAAATAATATTTAATGTAATATTTTAACTGAAAACCATGGGGCAAGATATGGGATAGCTCATAATAGAGGGAGCAACGTTAGTTAATTACATCCAATTAAATTTTTTTATTTAGTCCCATTTTAGCCCCCAAAACATCCAACAATTCACAATAATATTCTCCATGTCTCCCCCCTTTTTCACATTATACGCATCCCATAACCTTCTTTTCTTTATTACTATTATAACCTAAACTTCGCGTAATTAATTTAGTTAGTAAAAACTTCTGTCCCTTTCCATGATTCTCATCTCGTTGGATTCGTTATAAGTTCTTTCATTTTAGTTAAAAAAATATAAAAAATGAATCGTGGACCAAGAACAACAATTTTGTCCGTGTGGTCTTGCATGTGGGGTTGTACGTGAACGCATCGAGTTTGATCCATTTTGCTCCATCCGACCTCCATTTGTCTAATCTAATTTCAAATTTATTTTTACCATTTAGTTAAATTTTATAAACATCAATATGGTCGTTACAGGTCATTAATTTAACCTTATTATTTAATTTGGGATATTTAAAGAATATTTTTGAGTTATTGGGTGAATTGCAGATTGACCAAATTTGACTTCGATGTGGACCGTAGATCATAATCCAACGGTTATAATTGGCTAAAAATGGACCCCATAGTGGCTAAAACTTTACCTATAAGTACATGCGTCGGCTTCTTCTTTCCCTCGCCAACTCAATTACATCTCAGTCTAAAAATGGGTCGTGCCTTACCCATGCGTTTCAAGTCCTCCATTGACAAATCCGAACCCTGGATCAACTTTCTCCCGGCATCCCCTTTCCCCGACCACCACGAGCTCACCGTCGCCACCAATCTCAGCTACGACCCCGCCGCCCTCTCCTCCGCTGCCACCGACTTCGGCCACATGCTCTCCAACCCACCAGCTGCCGTCCTCTTCCCTTCGTCTATAAACGACATCGTTTGCTTAATCAAACTCGCCAATTCCATTCCCGTTCCGTTCAACATCGCCGCCAAGGGCTGTGGCCACTCCGTCCGCGGCCAGGCAATGGCCGGAAACGGTGTAGTTGTCGAGATGACTTCCATGAATAATAATAATAATAATAATAATAATAACAACCACACCCGAATTGCTATCTCCGGCAACCCCTCCACGGGATACTTCGCCGATGTCGGTGGTGAGCAGCTTTGGATTGATGTCCTCAACGCCACTCTCGAACATGGACTCGCACCGGTGTCGTGGACCGATTATCTTTACCTCACCATCGGCGGGACGTTATCGAACGCTGGTATTAGCGGCCAAACGTTTCGATACGGCCCGCAAATTTGCAATGTTAGTGAACTCGACATCATTACAGGTATTGTTGTGTATGTAAAAATGTGATCAAATGGAACAAAGAAAAGGACATAATTTGATATTATTTGCATGTGTGTTTTGTAGGTAAAGGAGATTTTGTAAACTGTTCACCACAAAAGAATTGCGAGCTCTTCCATTCCGTCCTCGGTGGTTTAGGTCAATTTGGAATCATTGTTCGAGCTCGGATTTCCTTATTCCCAGCTCGAAAGAGGGTACAAGTCTGTCTTTTAATAATCATTGGATGTGAATTTAAAAATCTGTATGTCTCTAATAATTGTACTGTATGTCTGTCTAATTTTTCTTTTAGGTAAAATGGGTTAGAATTCTCTACAGTAATTTTAGCGAATTTGCAAAAGACCAAGAACGATTAATCTCAATCAATGGAAGAGAACAAGAGGGAGCATTGGACTATTTAGAGGGTGTGCTTCTAATGCATGATGGTCCCCAAAACAGTTGGAGATCCTCCTTTTTTCCAACCTCTCATCACTCCAAAATCGTCTCTTTGATTAATCAACATTCCATTATTTACTGTTTGGAAATCGCCAAATATTACGATCATCCCTCTCTCGATGCAATCGATAAGGTACTCATCGTAATCGTCCTCACATCCATACTACTTTCATCGTTTAGGGTTTTGATCTAAACCCTAGTTTCTTCTCGTTTATGTAGGAACTCGATGATTTGTTTGACGGGCTAAACTTCTTACCTGGGTACAAGTTCGAGAAGGATGTATCGTTCATTGATTTCCTAAATAGGGTTCGAAACGGAGAATTGAGTCTTCGGTCTCAAGGGTTATGGGATGTTCCTCATCCATGGCTAAATCTCTTCGTACCCAAATCCGGTATTGCCGAATTTGATTCGGGTGTTTTCAAGGATATCATTCTCAAACGAAAAGTTACAACAGGACCTATACTCATCTACCCGATGAATAGGAGCAAGTAATTACTAAATCTCTTCAAATTTCTTAATTTTTATCGACAAGATCGACTAATTAAAGTTTGACGAAAAACAAATAGGTGGGACGACAAAATGTCAGCAGTTATACCAGACGAAGACGTGTTTTACGTGGTTAGTTTTTTGTATTCAAGCGGGTTCGATGATTGGGAATCCATGGATGAGCAAAACAAAGAGACATTAAGGTTCTGCAACAGTGTTGATATGAAGATCAAGCAGTATCTTCCTCATTACAAAACACAAGAAGATTGGGCCAATCATTATGGATCAAAATGGAAAAGGATTCAAGAGAAGAAGAACGAGTTTGATCCCAAAATGATTCTGTCTCCAGGACAGAACATTTTCAACCCTTGAACTCTTTGTTTAGTATTATTATTATTATTATTATTATTATTATAATATCCTGTCTGTCTGTCTGTCTTTTGTTAGGGTATTCCTCGTATAAATTTTGTTAGATTATTAAATAATAATAATAATAATAATCATAATAATAATATACTTAACCTGAACCCATAATCTTTTTTAGAATTAAAATGTGAGGTGGCAGCCATAATTATTGCATTAAAAGTATAAATGTGGATATAATAATAGTAAGTTAAGAAGGCACGTGGGGGACCTGTCCCCTTAGTACATTTATGCCCTACAAAAATCATAATTCGTATAATACTAAAAAGTTTATTAATGTTCTTTTTTTTTATTATTATTAATTTTTAAAATGTGATTATGTCCACGAAATTAAGAATTATAAAATTATAAAAAAGGATGTTGTCAATTGGAGGCATTTTGTTTTCATTTTGTTTCGTTAATTATTATTAATGATTATGGAAGAACAAAATGATTAGGGGGAAGAGTGTTAAAATCGATATATTATTTTAATAAAATTATATTTATATATAATTTCGAACATGCGTGACCAACCAACCCAATTTCTAGCTTTTCCCTTGAAATATGCATTCGATGTTGCCCCGGTCTAAGAATATTCGTGTAGCTACAAACTAGAAGTATCCCTCAACTTAACTGTCGTGTAAGACATGTTTTATGTTTCTAAACTGTGTACATGCCCCAGACTCTTTACGTATGATGGAATGTAGAGCACTAAGTTAAATTGAGATTTCATATCAGTTGGAGAGATAAACAAAACATTTCTTTATAAGGGTATGAAAACCTCTCCCTAATAGACGCGTTTTAAAATTGTGAGGTTGATGATGATACGTAAGTCAAAGTGGACAATATCTACTAACGGTGGTCTCGAACTATTACAGTTAACTTTTGGGGATGAAATTCTTAAGGGGCGTAAGTCTTTTTGGTATTTGGATTTGTATTTGGTTATATGTATTATTTCGATATCTGTCTGTCAACTCACATCGCGATCTATGAAAAATCATATTAATTTCTACGCGTAGGAATGAATATAACAATTTAATTTTTTTTTTCCCAAATAAAATAAGTAAATTAAAAGTTTATAATATATATAAAAACACATTTTGCACACCACTTTTATTAAAAATAACGAAACAAAAAAAACCAGTTTAAAAACTAGGCTGTCTCAAACCTATCCTAAATCAATAGGGGTAGTTCATATCCTTAAATTATGTCACATGTTTCACCCAATAAATAATAAATAAATAAATAAATAAAATGCATGAAAAACGTTTTTATATAATAAGTTCACCCACTTACATTAATATATACATATATAGTTGAAGAATATTCATAGCATATATTTTCTTAGGCATAGTTATGAGATCAATCAATTTGGACAGCAAAATATTGGTTCATGAAGAGATAGAAAAAAAAAATCTTTGAATATGATGTGATATCTTTTGGATGTGTTCATACCCTCTTCCTTTTCACATTTACAATTATTTTGGGCGTTTTTATTTTCTCGTTTTTCGATCCCTCTAAAGTAATTTGTACACGTGAGCCTATATTCAGGTCCTATTGGGTACTAGTATTAGCATAAAGATATCGTGACACTAGGAATTTGATTATTATTTTAAACGAAGTATGACGTTATTTCATATTTAAGACATCAAATTCGTGTTTTTTTTTTCACGGGTTGCATTTTTTTAAGAACGAAATGACTAACTAAACTATGTGTTATGAAAGCTATACCTAACTTTACTTTTGACTAATACGAGTGGTTGGAAGTAGATTTATAGCATTGACTCGATTGCCTCAAAGACTAACTCGTATGGGATAAGCAATTGAAGTCAAAGTCATATGGTTGCTTGGGGTAGCAAAAAAGATTGTCGTATCATAACAATGAGAAGATGTTTGAAAAAATTGGAGATTATTGGGTTAGAAAATCTTGGTAGGGAATCTGAACTAAAGTGAAATACCCATTTGGTCTAAAAAAGATGGATTAGATGACGAAGCAATCCCAAGTCTTGTCGTTGTCGTTGTCTTTGTCTTAGTTCTATAAGCTAGCTACTTTATTAGGGTAGGCACGAGATTGAGGCCAATATGCACGTTCTTAGAAAATAATGGCAAACATACAAGATTTTGTAGAAGACTTACCAAGATATCTTTCTTTTTTCTTCTAGAAGAAATTAAGAATCTAAAGATATGACAAACAAGATCTGCGTATATATTATTCGTTGATTTAAGTAACATAGAGTATCAAATGGGGTCAGCAATATCGAATCTAAGATATTGTCTTGTTTTTTGTATCTTTGAAAATGACAGCCCAATCTCACTAATAGTAGATATTATTTACATTGGCTCGTTACATATCATCGTCAGCCACACTCTTTTTAAAATGTGTCTAAAGATAAGTTTACACGAACTTATAAGAAATGTTTTGTTTCCAAATTACAAACATTATTATTTTCTTCAAATGTTTATGATATGGTACCTTTTTTATTGACTATGGGTGGTGAGAGTAAGTAGATTTATGAGCATATAATAAAAAATCAAATCAAACATTAACTATTAAGATTTTGTCAGTATAATATCTACCTATGATCGGACAACAAAATCCTACACGTAATCTTTGACAATGTCTCAAAATTACCTTTTTAATGCTAAAAAAACAAACTAAAATCTTCACCTATCAAATCAAACATTTTTTTTTTTTACAATTTACTTAAAATTCTTCTCTTTTTTTCGTAGGACAGTGATGCTTCAGAATTGAAATGGGCTGGGCCATTCGGTTAGCCCAGGTCCATTTCAAGTAAATTGGGCCAACAGGCTTATTGGGCTGGTTGATATGGGTTGGGCCATCGATTAGCCCAGATCCATTTCGAGTAAATTGAGCCAACAGGCCTATTGGGCTGGTTGATATGGGTTGGGCCATCGATTAGCCCAGATCCATTTCAAGTAAATTGAGCCAACAGGCCTATTGGGCTGGTTGATATGGGTTGGGCCATCGATTAGCCCAGATCCATTTCAAGTAAATTGAGCCAACAGGCCTATTGGGCTGGTTGATATGGGTTGGGCCATCGATTAGCCCAGATCCATTTCAAGTAAATTGAGCCAACAGGCCTATTGGGCTGGTTGATATGGGTTGGGCCATCGATTAGCCCAGATCCATTTCAAGTAAATTGAGCCAACAGGCCTATTGGGCTGGTTGATATGGGTTGGGCCATCGATTAGCCCAGATCCATTTCAAGTAAATTGAGCCAACAGGCCTATTGGGCTGGTTGATATGGTTTGGGCTAATCGATAAATGACTCTTTAATTTATTCATTATTACTGATGTTTGAATGATCATCTTTTTAACCTTTTTTTCAACTTTTTGTATGCAATTCTTTTTTAAAAAAATATATAATTTTATTTTGCATCCTCATTTTATTTTATTTATTTTGTATAGTACGAGAATTCAAACCTTTAATATAAGAAAACGAGAGAGAAAATGATAGAATGTGAATTACTGTTTGAGTTATATTTATTTTAGCTCGATTATATTGAACTTCAAAAGGCCATTTATGTGCTTGTATCATTATCAACTATTTTTAGTTTATAGTTTTAGTAAATTTAGATTTATACATTAAAGATGGAATAGCTGTAGCCGTGGTTATAAAGTTGTCCATTCGAACCTAACTTCAAGAAGAACTAACACAGCATCATTGAAATGGAACAACATTGACCAAAAAAGAGATCTAATAGAGAGTGTGGTATGGTTACCAGTGAGAAGATACTTTTGCCTTGATACAGAAGATGAACCGGGTAGGTTTTGATATATTTTAGCTTAAAATACTATTTTGCATATTTTAAAAATTCTTAAACTAAAATTCATTAAAATACAAAAACTAAAACAGAATATTCTGAATTTTTGAAAAGATTCAATAAATTTTTAACTACTCTATCCAGATTAATCTTGCTATAAATGATCATTAATTGAAACCCGTTTTCTTTCCCCATTCAAAAAAAAAAAAAAAAAAAAAAACTGTTCTTCCGGAATTTTGAGCCCATCAATTTAGATATTAAGTCGGTCATTGAAGTCGTGAAGATGCAGAAACTTAAGTACCAATTTCTACCATTTTTAAACAAAAGGTAGAATAAAATAACATTGTATCCGTAAAAATGGCGAAGAACAGGAAGCTCTGAAAACCAAGCACCAATCTCAAAAACCCAAAACAAAATTTGATTCCCAGTTGAAAAAATCGAAAAAAAAGAAGCAAATAAGAACAGGGTCTCATTCATTCTTTAGAGATTTTGCGTCAGTTTCTTTCAGAGAAACGCTTCTTTTGGTCTCGTTCATTGAAAACGGATGCTTCGCAGAGCTCTGGGTTTTTCAACACATCGCCCTGTTTGTGGGTCTTCTTCTTCCAACCTCCTCCTCATTGTTCTTGCTTCTTCAACTTTTAAATCCCTAACTCATTCCTTTGAATCTGTTTCTTCGATGTTGAATAAATTTATCGTCGTTTGAGTTTGTATGAGATGGAGGTTCTGGTTCCAACCATTCTTCACCTACTGATTCTTTTGGTCACTGTTCATGCTTCCGAGCTTCGGGACATTGCAGGTACATTTCTTCCTTATTCGCATTTGCATTTTACAATCTGAGTAGTTGACATTTGAATGAACTTGAGTTGATCTAGTGGAATTGCTGTTCTTGTTTGAAGTTTAATCCAATTCTTAGTTCATTCACAACACCGAAGATTTTAGTGAAAATATACAGAATCATGGAGAAATAACAAGGTGATGTGTCTGGATCTAGGTTTTTTAACTTCTGGAGAATCATGAAGTTCATAGTTCGACAAATTTGAACTTCATTCATGGAATATTTTCATGGTTGTTTGATCCTATCTACTTGAAACTCTTTGTTTGATTGGTTAAATTTGATGTTCCAGAGCCTTATATCTCTCCAGCAGTAGCTCTTTCCCCTAATAATGCATTACCACCTCTGAATCATTCCCCGGAAGAAGGTATCCTGTTAAATTGTTCTTGAACAAACAAACTCTCTCCCTGTTGCTTATTTTCTAGTGTCTTTTATGAAGCTCCTTCCCCTCACAATGACATGGGACACTCTCATGATGCTGACCAGCCAATTCTTCCATCACAAGAAGCTCATGATGTTGAACAGCCAAATGAAGGTATATGTCCACTTCCACTTAAGTTTCTTCTCATCTAGATTACAGACAAATGAAGTTAGTATTCAAGAACATGTTTCACTGTCTTTTCTAGATTGTTCGGCTACCCTATGCACCGATCCGTATACAAATACTCCCCCGGGATCCCCCTGTGGTTGTGTTTGGCCCATACAAGTTCGACTTCGTTTCAGTGTTCCCCTCTATACCTTCTTCCCTCTAGTTTCAGAGCTGGCTGCTGAAATTGCTTCTGGAGTATATGTAAAGCGAAGTCAAGTTCGTGTTATTGAGGCCAATGCAGCTTATCAGCAACCAGATAAGACTGTTGCCCTTATTGACTTAGTCCCACTTGGGGAAAAATTTGACAATACTACAGCCTTTTTGACTTACCAAAGGTTTTGGCATAAAAAAGTTTCTATCAAAGCTTACTATTTCGGGAACTATGAAGTGTTATACGTTCGATATCCAGGTTTGCCTCGATCGCCCCCTCCTGGAGTTTCAGGGCTAGATAATGAGCCTCATTTGACTAATACTAACAATGCGAGGACAGTAAAACCCGTCGGTGTCGATGTGCACAACAGACAGCCAAAAGATAGAATAAGTGATGGTATGATTGCTATCATCACCCTATCAACTACTGTTGCAGTGGGCTCATGTCTTGTTACTGCTTGGATTTTGATCTTTACACATAATGATGCAAAACCAAATCCACATGTTTCGTTATCCGCCCTCAATAAGCCATCAGGTAACATGGATTGCCAACTTATGCAGCCTCCAACGGTGGTTCTATCCTCTTGTAGCATTTTTAAGTTTATACAATCTTGCAGGTGGTGGTGGATCAGTTATGGCAACCATGCCTAGTTCTGCCTCTTTATCCTTTGGATATAGCATTGCTTCATATTCAGGATCAGCCAAGATCTTCAGTGCCTCTGACATAGAGAGAACCACAAATAATTTTGATCCTTCAAGAATACTGGGGGAGGGTGGGTTTGGACGTGTTTACAGTGGCACGCTCGAAGATGGTATCGAAGTAGCAATCAAAGTTCTCAAGAGAGATGATCATCAGGGCGGTCGAGAATTCTTGGCTGAAGTTGAAATGCTTAGCCGCCTCCACCACAGAAATTTGGTCAAATTGATTGGAATATGTACTGAGGAGCATAACTGTTCCCTGGTGTATGAACTTGTTCCAAATGGCAGTGTTGAATCTCATTTACATGGTAAGAAAGTGATGTTCATGCGTTTCCTTTGTAGTATAAGCAGAGCATGGTTTCATTTTTCTCTATACTTTTCTGTCAGGTATAGATAAGGAAACTGGCCTACTTGATTGGGGTGCCAGGATGAAGATAGCGCTTGGCGCTGCTCGGGGTTTATCCTATCTACATGAGGATTCGAGTCCTAGAGTCATACATCGAGATTTCAAATCGAGTAATATCTTACTAGAACATGATTTTACACCAAAAGTTTCCGACTTCGGGTTGGCTCGAACTGCCACAGATGAGGAAAGCAGACACATAACTACACATGTCATGGGAACTTTCGGGTATAGCATTCCTTCCTTTTGAACGTTATTAGAAGTTCTTTTAGATTTCACCCTGCCAAATAAAGTAAAGAGCCAAGTTGAGGTTGTGGCAGTTAATTTACTTATCACAGTCTTCGCTGAAGTATGCTTGCTGTATGCATGTTGTTTGTGTAATAGTCCAAGTCAAGTGCTAGCAGATATTGTCCTCCGCTCGTAGAAATTGTCCTCTTTGAATTTTTCTTTTTGGACTTTCACTCAAGGTTTTTAAAACGCGTCTGCCACGGAGAGGTTTCCATACCCTTATAAAGAATTTTTCATTCCCCTCCCCAATTAATGTAGAATCTCACAATCCACCCTCCTTCGGGGCCCAACGTCCTTGCTGGTACTCGTTTCCCTTTCTAATCGACATGAGATCTGACAATCCACTCCTCGCCAGCGTCCTCGCTAGCACACCGCTTGGTATCTGGCTCTGATACCATTTGTAACCGCCCAAGTCCATCGCTAGCAGTTATTGTCCTCTTTGGGCTTTTCCTTTCGAGTTTCCTCTCAAGGTTTTTAAAATGTGTTTTCTAGGGTGAGGTTTCCACGCCTTTATAAAAAATGTTTTGTTCTCTCCTACCAATGTGAGATCTCACGGTCTCACCTTGAGCCCACTATAAAAAGCTACAAAATAGAGTTTGGAACATGTTATTACACGTGCAATTAAGTCTAACTAGGCTAAGATTTTGACATTTTACAGCAACTTTCGCTTACACAAGGTTGCTTGAATCCTGAAAATCTTGGATAGAGGTTGAAAGCTTACCTGAATTATAGCAAACTTGATTACATTCAAGTCTTAGAGTAAACGTTTATTCTTGATTTCAACTTAAAGGAGTAGCAACTCTGACATATCCTCATCAACGATGTACTTGTGGAAACAAACCCCAAATATGTATAATAATAATGTGATTGGTATGGATTTGTTTTCTTTCGTTTTTGTATTCCATGCCTTCTCTTCCTTGACATATTGTCCCTCGGGTACTCAGGTATGTGGCTCCAGAGTATGCGATGACTGGTCATCTACTTGTGAAGAGTGACGTTTATAGCTATGGGGTTGTTCTTCTTGAGCTATTAACGGGTAGGAAACCAGTTGATATGTCACAACCACCCGGTGAAGAAAATCTCGTTGCTTGGGCTCGTCCACTCCTCACAAGCAAAGAAGGTCTAGATGTTATAATTGATAAATCACTAGATTCTAATGTTCCTTTTGAAAACATTGCCAAAGTTGCAGCCATTGCTTCAATGTGTGTGCAACCAGAGGTGTCACACCGACCTTTCATGAGTGAGGTCGTTCAAGCATTGAAACTAGTTTGCAACCAATGTGATGAGGTTCGAGAAACAAGCTCGCAAACTAATTCGAGCTCAAAGAATTCATTTGTGAATATGAATGATGAAGCTTCGAGTTCAAAACTCGTGCTAGACTCTTTTCATAGTGAATATTTAGTACCTAACTCAATTTCAGGTCTTGATGGTATCGATACACGTCTCTCGATTTCAGACTTGTTAAATACTTCCATCTATATGGGAATGCAAGAATCAAGATCACTCAGAAGATGCTTCAGTTCCGCTCCTCTTAGAATCGAGAAAAGCAAAAGAAATTTTTGGCAAAGAATGAGAAGTAGCATGAGGGAACATGGAATGCCTAGATTATCCCATACTCCCTAAACATGAACACATACTAATTAGGACTAACTGGCTTCCTGAGAAGCTTGCAATGATATATGCAACATCTTGTTAGAATTGTCGTTCAGTTTTTTCCCTTTTTTTTCACATATTCTGACCTGTAATATCATATATAGTATCCACTACACTTCAAAATTAAAATACACTTACACATTAGGGGGTAAAGATTGGCTAAATGAGTTGGTTCAGGCAAAAATAAGAATCCCAGCTTCTAAACACGAAATAATGAGTTTAAACAGCCAATTTAAAGAATCCTCCAAGTATTCTAAGGAAACAAGATGATTCAATTCATTGATGGTGACCCGGTAGGCCATATTCATTCTACTATAATGGAAGTGAGAGAACCGGATATTCCAAATACTTGCACACAAGTTAGAGCAAAAAAAAAAAAGAGAGAGAAGAATAAAACACTAAGATAGACTAAATTCAAATCCTACGACAACAACAAGATCTACAACCTAGTGTGTTGTCTGAAGAAAACAAAGGTAGAAAACTTCACGAAGCTCTCAAGGCTTTGCAGCACATTCAATTACGTGAGACTTGAACTTTTCAAGCTCAGCTAACACCTCATCTTCCGGCCGATAAATTAGATCACTCATGCGCCATATCTGCAACTCATAAAAATTTCAAGAGACAATTAGCACCCCTCTAACCAACCCCAAACCAACAATAAAACCGACCCTATCCAGTGTAGGCAACGTAGAGAAAAAAGCTCATGGTCCTTGTATCATGCTAACTTCGTTATTTGAATCCTACCCTCACAAACCATACAATTCTATTTCTTTTCTCTGTGTTTATGTGTGTGGGTGGGTGGTGTTGTTGGGGAGAAGGGGAGAGAGAGAGAGAGAGAGAGAGAGAGTTAGTGGACCTGCAACGTCCCTCCTCCACCAGTCGTATCACAATCATCAGATACACTGACAAGAGTCCATGGATCAGAAGCATTCCAATGGAAATCAACGACTTTATCCCTGGATGTGACAAAAAGGTCATATGAGAAGGACGTATACATTGAAGTACAATATTTTCTGCTTAACCACTAGGACATGACAAAAAGCAGTAACCAAAAGCAAACGAAAAAGAGAAGCCCAGAAACAGGGATTTGTTGTTGGGGGTCGGCAGAAAAGTTGCAGTTCCCATAAAGGAAAAAACTGGAAGTTTAAAACAATTTTCTTTTCTTTTTTTTTTAAAACAATTTTCTTTTCTTTTTTTTTTTTTT
>NW_019268519.1:3410295-3416923 GCF_002738365.1 Cucurbita moschata | reverse complement strand
TTTTTTTTTTTTTTTTTTTTTTCTTTTTTTTTTTTGGATAAAAGTTCATGCTAAAAGCTAGGCAGTAACAATTTTAAACCTGTGCCCAGCATGCTGGAAAAATAAGCCTGGAGGAGCAGCAGGTGTCCTTGTAGCTCGTTCTGTCTTTTTACCAACCTGGAATGCATAAATGTTGAGACCACAAAGAACATTAGAATCTATACTACAAAATATCCAATAGAAATCAAAAGACAAATTAATAAACATGGACTATAGCCCCATATCACATATGCTAAAAAGTATCAGCCAAATGTAGTGGAAGTTTATGGAATCAGATCTTCAAGTCTAACATATTGCTTCCCTGATTTCCAGCATTAAATGAACCCTAGGTATCCAAGAAGCAAGATGATAAAAAATAAAATATGGCTTTAATCTCAAACGGTGTACCTTATCATAGTCCCAAATATTTAACAGCCCATCCTCTGCAGAACTTCCAAAGACGGATGATTTATCTGGGGACCACTGAGTAAATACACATGAACTAGTATGCATGATCTCAACTAATAACAAAAGCATTTCAAATAAAACTAGCAAGTAATAAGACAAGACATAATCAGATTAAAACAAAAAGAATACCTGAACACAAAGAACAGCAGCTTTGTGGCCCTCAAATTTATAGATGGGTGAGCCTACTCCATTAGAAGTGAGATTACGACGATCGAACAAGCGAATAGAATTATCTGCTGAACTGAAGAGAAATTTGTGTCAACATATAACTAATATGTGAACAAGGTACATCACCTCACAAATTCCATTCTCCTAAATTCTAAAAGCAATGTCAATCAAATGATGAGACCAAATGGTACAAGACGGCCTAATTAAGTCGGGGCAAAAAGCAGTAAGACCACAGTACAGTTTGATATTTCTACTCGCTCCCTATCTCAGTATTCTATTTTTTGTATAAATAAATGAGGCCTCATTTTCCAATAAACATTAGTATTTAAAAATAAAATAAGACATTAAAATTTACCCTGTTATGATAAGATTATCATCATGGGGATTCCAATCAACACAATGAAGATCAGCATTATGTGCTTTCTCGACCTGCCAACCAGAATGAAAGATATACTAGCATGAAGAAAAACTCCTAAAATATAACAATGAAACATAAAATCAGAAAATGGGACATCCATATCATCTTGCAGGATGGATTTCCCACACACAATACTGGTAGACTACAAAGAAGCACGATGGAAATCTTATCCTATTAACATCCGCCAGTATAATTAAACACAAAAAATTACTTATAGTAGGAGAATGACAAGTTCGTAATTTTATCAAATGCACGCTCTATAACACGCATTTCAACTTCCACATTATATGTGAAGGAATAACCCTTTACAGAGAAATTAAACAAGAGAATTATGACCTTTACAGCTGGACTAGTGCCAGTACGAGCATCCCATAATATCAGGCAAGAATCATCTCCCACACTGCAAAACTCCTGTGCACTTAAGAAGGCAAAAAAAAGGAGGGGGGTTGTTGGTTAAACTTGGAAAAGAGACCACTATAAATTAGACTTACATCCACTCAAGTGAAATAAAGTCATTGAAAATGAACATGAAGGCGTGAATTAAAATAGTTTAAAACAGCACAATTTTATTGATGTTTTTCCACAATTTTCAGTTTTGTGAAGACAGCATAATGCAAAAGTTATTCACTACTTGATGGTTTATTTCTATCGAGATTTATGAGCACTACTTTTATTCAGAAACCAACCCTCATCCCCAAGGCAAAATCCTACCACCCCAGATAGAAATCACCATCTACTGTACCATCTCAATAAGTCCAAAGATGGCTAATTCTCAAAATAAAAACGGGGATGGCTCTTAAATCAGAGCTAAGATATTACTTGGACGGACAGAAGGTAACATCTTCAACAGTATCCTCGTGGCCATGGTAAACTCCTCGTGGCCCAATAGAAGGCCCTTCAGCAGTTTTATCATTTGCTTCTCCTGCCTTTTTTATGATAGAACCACCAGATCCTGGTGACTTTGAGGCAGCAGCGTCTGAGGCGGCAGTTGTTATATGGTCCTGGATACTCCATAAAACTACTAACTTGTCCTTCCCTGCCATAAGAATAAATGCATCTGAGAAATGGAACCCCATTCGTAACACCCCAAAACCATAAGATAGTCATAATTCCATAAAGCAAATAAATTGATAGGCTCAGAAAATTTAAAAAAATCAAAAAATCGGGACATCTAAATTTGAAACAATGATAGAGACGAGTAAAAACTTTTGACATTGAGTCTAATTAGCATGACCAAGTTTAAGAGGAAAAAAAAAAACTGGAAAACTTTCAACCTCCAGAGAGAACATAAGGTTCAGTGGGGCACATTGCTAGAGCAAACTCAGCATTTTCTTGATGACCAGTAAGAATCTGCAAATGACAAATAAGTTAACACAAAATTGCACTATGACGGTTTCACAATAAGAGAATTTAGAATGTGCATGTCACAAACACCGGAAGAATTTATCTTAAAGTTTTCAGGTTGAACAATAGTTAAGCAGAGTAACTTGAGACTTAAGAAGTTCTACACTTATAGACGACTTGTCACAGGGTTGGAAAGCCACCTCAGCTCTAGATAATAATTTTGGAAAATCTCCCCCAGATTTAAACTATGAAATTCTTGGACCTTTTACACACGCAAGACAATAAATTAGGCAGCCTATAAATCAACCATGACTGTAGCATTTAACAGTAAGAAAGTTAACTAAACACATTGGATACGTCAATATCTCAATATACTTCTACAACGGGATCCAGCCAAGCCCAAAATTTTAATCTAAGAGGCTTCAAGAGTTTCAGAGTCCCAAAAAGAAAGCGAAGCACAGAGTTGAATCTCTCTCATTTGACACCATATTCATGTTTAGCGCTTGAATGGGAATCTAAAACAATGTAGTATAAATAATGTCCCCCATCTTATCAGCAATTTGTGAAAGTCGCCATAATGATGCAGAGCCCAAAAAGTAAAATGGTAACATCAGTTTTGCTTTAATGCAAGCCATAGTTTCAACATCAATGTTACGTATTCTTCATTGGTTGTAGTAACAAGAAGGAGAAGAGATATGCGCCCGATCTTTAGAATAATAGCAACACGTAAAAGACAGCAACAAACTGTCCAGGCAGTTGAGTTTTTAGCAGAATTACCAAATCTGGGCGAGAATTTGTGGCACCAAGGACAGCATGACGATTAGGTTGTGCCTCAACATCCCAAATGAGAACCTGAATGGTGAATACCAAAGAGATTTAAAGCAATAGTGGTCGTATATATGTACTCCTTGGAATAATGGAGAAACTAAAATTAAAAACGCGTACATCTGGACTATCAGTGTGTGTGGCAACAATTCTAGCATTCTGGGGAAGTTCCCTAATTCTGTTAACCTGGAAAAATGTTCAACGAAGACCATTAGAAATAGAATAGAATTTTAATACAATTCGTCATTTTGAGTCGATTTCCACATCCAACCAAACAGCTACAACTATTCAAAGAAGGCAATATAAATGTTCGAGACTGAGAAAAACCTTAAAACTCAAATAGGAAAAAATAATGTAATAATAATCACATGGAAACATGGAAATACTGCCTGACGGGATCAAACAGCTTATATGAATTTCATTATAGCTCATACTTTAATATGTTTCATACTTCATTATTCGAGAATTTTCATATCCATACCTCACCAGGGTGTATGATAGTCTTGTACTTCTTTACAAATGGAGAGCGTGCTTCTTCATTGAACTGAAATACAGTAATAACATATGATAAATTGATTAAGTAGCATGAGAAAAGTCCATAGAGCTTTAAATTTTGAAATTGATCAACACCTGAGAAATGTGCTCCGCAGCTGCAACCCTGGGCTTCACAACTTCACAATTTGCAATGACCAGTGTATTCGGAACACTACCATCAGTCTGGCGACAAGGAGTGGAAAAAATAAACCATAAACAACGCTTACAGAACGATCTCCAACGTAATGTAGAACATTTCTACCTCTAGCCTCCTATCAAAAATTCAGAAACAACTAGATTCTCTCCTCAAAATGATTTTTCGGTCCCAAATTTCATGATTAACCAATAAGTTCAGGCCCAAGCACAATTACAGCAAGATATAAACAATAAAGACAAATAAAAAAATCACTAGATTTGACATCGACTGTGGTTTACCTGTTCAGATAGATAAAGTCGCTGTCGATTCTTATACGTCGCTTGCTCGAGCTGAGGACCCCACCTAAAACCCAGAAAAGAGTCGAACTCAAATCAAAGAAACGCCATATAAACACCCCCATCCCCAAACTAGCCGTAGAGGTAGCGAAATGGAAAAAACCCTACCCTGCGAAGTAATAAACACAATGCAATATGATAACAATAGCAGCTTATCCACCCGTTTTTACAAGCTCAAATTAGCAGACGCGCGACAAATAGTAAAACCCTAAAACTTATAACCAACAGATCCAGTAACCCAATGGAGGCGATTTTCTCCAACAAGTAAGAAAAATAACGAGAAAGCCAAGTCAAATTAACACCAAACAGAAAACCCTAGAAAAAAAAAGAAAGAAAGAAGCACCTACATTACACTAGGTTCTTCAAAACAGAACAAGAGTGAGTAGAGTACCGGCAAGAGAGAGAAGGCCAAACAAGATTGTGGTTGGCGAACCAGTCGTAAAGAACAGGAACAAGAGACTTCCACTGAGTGTAGCGCTCGTCGACAGAGGGTTGTTGCTGAGCCTTCATCTTCTTAGCTTGCTGCTCGTCCTTCTTCTCGTCCTTGGGCTTCGGCTTGCGGCCTCTGGTCTCCTTCTTCTTCACAGGTTGCTGCTGCAGCTGCGGTTGCTGTTGTTGAGGCTGTTGCTGCTGCTGCTGCTGCTGCTGCGACTGAGAAGAGTCCATAGCTAACTGGAGCTTGGGTCCGATTTTTCTCGCTTTAAATCCTTTTGCTCTCGCGGCTAAACGCGACCCCACCCAAGTCTCCCAACTTGTATGCACAAATTCTACTAATCTCAGACAAAATCGTGGCTCGCTCCATTTTGGAAATGGATCGATCATGATCATGATCCCTTACCATCTACGCTCCATTTCGTGACACGTGTCAGAATCTAGATTATTTTAAGGGTCCAACTAGTTCTTGCCTTGATGTCGACTCTTTAAATTCTGTATCCAGAGGCCAAAAAAAAAAAAAAAAAGATTGGTTATATTGTAAATTAGTCAAGTTTTTAATTATGGTTTTTCTTTTAAAAGAGCCTTTAATATATATTTTTTTAAATAGTATTTAATAGATTATTGGACTTTTTCAAACAAAAAATAGATTATAGTGATATAATGGCAGTCCCTAAATCTCGAGCCACATGGTGTTCTAACCGAGTTCCAACAATGCACTTTTTCGACCGAAAAAGTGGAACTGGTTAACGTTACATATTATAACTTATTAAAGCACAATTCGCATCATTATGTTCGATAAAAGGAACGAGGGAAGTTCCAATAGAAAGATATTGGAAAGGAAAAATACTTCGAAGATGAACTTGTTCCCATTCAATAGTCAATAATTCTTGACAATATCAAGCTGTTCTTCTTGAATACCTGGTTTCAGGGCCAAAGAATTTCCTGTGGCTACCGTATAATATTCATTTTGATTGGGTGATAAATAAAGCATCCACACTTTTTTTTTTTTATCTCTCGTAAATTTTACAAAATGGAGTTTCTAGAGAACCCATATACCAGTCTTGCTAAATGGTTAATGAAACTTTTAAGTGTGTCAAATAGTTTTGATTTACATATTTACATTTTGGTAAAATTAATAAATTTATTATGGGTTGATACATTAAACTTTCAATTTGGATTGCAATGATAATTGATTGAGATATATAACTAAAAATTTCACTTCCGAGAGATGTAATATCAAAAGTTTAAGATATTCCTATTACATATAAAATCAAAATGTGACGAAATGATTTGATACAAACAAAATTAAGGTTATAATTTTGGTAAAGATAATTAAAAATTCAATCTTGTTATTATTTTGAAGGGCACAATTGAAATCTACTACTTATTTTATACCCCTATTTTATGGATTATGTTGAAATAAATTTAAAGTTGAAGGCTAAAGGTAACATTTTTTGAAAATTCAGCAACGTTATTAAAACCTACTTTATTAGTTATTAAAACCTACTATATTAATTACTACCGCATTTGGTAACTAATCAATTTTTTTTTTTTTTTTTTAATTCAAGCTAGTTTTCCTACCAAATTTAATTACTGAAGAGACATTTGAACCTTTCGCAAAATTTAAAAATAAGTTTTTTAAAACTATTTTTTCTTTTTTTCTTTTTTTAATTCTCATAACTCTACTTTAAGTAGGTACCAAGACAAATAATCTATGATAAGATAAAACTTATTTTTAAAAGACCAAAACCATAAAACTAAAACCTCACTTGACTCGTTTTCTCTGTCATTTCTATATAATCCGTTTCATATTTGTTAACAAAATATTTGATTTTTTTAGCTAAATTCAAAAAAATAAAAACAAGTTTTTAATTATTTGTTTATTTTTCAAAATTGGCTATTTAATATATATATATATATATATAT
>NW_019268519.1:3384424-3409721 GCF_002738365.1 Cucurbita moschata | reverse complement strand
AAAAAAAAAAAAAAAAAAAAAAAAAGCAGGAGTATAAAAATGAAAATAAAAAGCGGGCTAAGTTAAAGAACAGGGCTCAAACCAAAGGTAGGGGACAATTGTTGTTAGCAAGGATTGGGAACGCTCCCTAGTCCCTCCTACATATGGGCTGGAATCAAGCAAGCCCATATCAACCCAAACTTGCTACTTCCAATTGCCATTTTCAATGACTCTGATTCTGGGGAAAGCTGATTTCTTCATAAAACTGCCATTTTCGAGTCAGCAAAATCAAAATCCCTTCAATCATAATGCATTGTATGAGTATAATGCTCCATCCTAAAAAAGAAAATATCGAAAATATTCATTCCTCATTGGAAAAATAGACCACTGTTTTTACGGAAGTAGTCCTAGCCCAGCATCATACATGTAAAACTGAGTCCGCTAAATAAAAAAAGTTCTCAACATGTTCTTCTAATAGGTTAGACATAAACACCAGAAGCAAGCAGCAAGAACAAGGATCCAAAACCCTGCAACAGACAACAACGTAGAGCTGTAAATATACAACATCAAGCTCCATCATCAAATTTGGCAATAACTAACCAGAGATGTACAATACTCAATCTGAAAACAAAGATAATCTCCTCTCACTGACAGTGCGTAGGAGAAAATCTGCATAACCGATTAAAGAGATCTACAGAGAGATTCATACCAAGAAAACTGAGGCAACGGCTCCTCTCGTAAGTTCCGTGGCCAGACTACGGTTTTTCCTAGAAGTTGTAGCTTCATAGCTGCAAATGATAGCTGATATCGTTAGAGCGACCCCAAAACGATAGACTCCATAACGAGATGACAGTAACATTTGATCTATTGGAATGATACGAAAATGTCATCCGGCTTCTACCATAACAGAAAATTATGAAACTTGGTTGTATTATAGATCTTGACAGCAAAAATCAATTTGATCAAATTACAAATCCCAATCAATCAAGTTCAATAATTTTCTCCTTATATTGCTTATCATCTTAATAGAGAGATTATAGTCAGTCTCCATTAGAAGCATTCGTGCTTGCATACTGCTACAACTACATAAAGCAACAAACAACATCTGTGATGGCGTACGGTCCGTCGCCATCAAGTCAAGGGTGACAATAAACAGAAACATAAAATCATCAAACTGCCAAACACGAATATTAATAACCATATTAGTTTCCCGCAGTCCATGAGAAATGGTTCTTTACTCATCACTCAAATCATACTACATTATAAAGCATCAGAAGTAGTCAGTTATTTGGTTGCATTTTTTAAAGTCGAGAGGAAGTTGTAGAGCTGATCAGAAAAGAAACTTGTACTTTGAGGCAAAAGTCCAAGATTAAATGGGCAAAGGAAGGAGATTGCAACACTTCCTTCTTCCACAAGGGGGCTTAAGTAGGAACTTGGGCCCTGAGTTAAAGATAACGGGAAGCTTAGGAAGAGGTCCTCTCTTTTACTTCTCTAATCTCTACGATCTCAAAGTGATTCCTAAACCTTTTGTTATTTGAATTGATTGGAGCCCTATCTCTGAAAGGGAAAAGGATGATTTGGTAGCGCCTTTCACTTTAGGGGAGATCAACCAATAAGTCTTCGGAAGTGATAGGGCAAAGTCACTAGTTCTTGATGGTTTTTCTTATGGCCCTTTACCAAAACAATTGGGATCTTTTTTAAAAGGGGACTTGGAAGGAGGAGTTTTTAAGGAACTATTTGAGAGGGAATCTTGAATAGTTCTATCTCTGAAATGTTTGTCTGCCTTAATTCAGAGAAGGAGAATGCTAACAAGGTTAAGGACTTTTGGCCTATTAGTTTCATAACCAGTGTTTATAAAATTCTAGCTAAAGTTTTAGAAAGTCGCTTGAAAAGGGAGCTCCTCTCGACGATTTCTAAGTCGTAAGGGGAATCTGTAGCGGAGAGCGCCCTTGGATGAATCACCAAAGAAGGGAAAAGATAACTATCGAGATACTAATTCTATCCATCTCTAAATTCTCTTCCTGGAGGATCGCTTTTGTTGAAGGAAGGGAGTACTTATCCCCATTTTTCTTTTGAAATAAAAGTCTGATAGTGTGGCAGAAATATAAATTTAGCGGAAGGGGGAAAGCTTCACAATTTCTTGTCCCCAAAACAACAAAAATCTTCCTCTACGTCAAGCAAAGGACTCGTAGTTTGGAGTCTACCTTCCTAGAGTTGGGGATTAACCTCCATTGTTCACTTTTAAAGGTTGAACGTCCTTAAATGGAGGAATTCTTGTGAAAGAGAGCACGGTGAACTTTTCTATCGATGGTCCAATGGCCTTCTTCTGCTGGACGATATAAACAAAGGCTTGGATAATGAAAATTAGTCCCACCGTGAGTTTGATGAAAAGCCTGAAGCCTACTAAAGAACATCTCTGAAGGAAATAGATGAATGTCAACGCATTCAAACTTAAATTTCACAATGTTTCTCAATTTCACTATGGATGGTACAAAAATATAATGGTACTTGATTGGATCAAAAAATTCCCACACTTCCGAACCAAAGATCAGAAACTTGTAAACTTCACAACTAATTATGTTCTAACAATTCCGTTGTAATCAAAGAGAATTAAGCAAGTAACAAATGCCTGGAAGTAGACTAAACAAACCCTGATCTACTTGCAAAGAACGAGAAAGGGGGAAAACCAATCATTTCACGTTGAATAATTAACATCAACCAGATTTCATTTTGCAACAGAGAGACAGATCCAATAGAACTTACATGAAAAACGAGGCAGTAATGATAAGGCCAACAGCGATCATCAAGACCGCAAGGGTTGGGTACCAGGCTTCGGGGACGGGACTCGTAACAGGTTTCGGAGCCTGCAAAATGATGATCCATAGAATTACAAAACGCGAAACGTTAAAGACATCGAAATCAAAATGAATTGTTGCCAAAGATATTCGACCAGGATACCATCGACTTCAATTTCACTCACCATCAAATCCGGTGGGCGGCGAAGAACTGATTCCAAAGAGATCTGGAGTTCTCTCTGGTCAACTGGAATTGACGACTGAAGGAAGAGATTTGGGGAACGGAGTACTTTAGGGTTATTTTGCTGAAATGAAAAGGCTAATTTTGACTACAAAATTGTACTTCAAAATGTTATATAATTTATAATATATTGTAGGTTAAATTACAAATTTGGTTGAAAATTAAATTTTAATTTATAATTTTAAAAATTAAAATCCATTTTATGATTTTATAAAACTTTTATAAAAAACCACAAAAACAAATTCAAAGCCATAAGCACTAAATTTATGATTTAATCATTATATTAATACCTATTTTAATTTAACAAAAATAAGATAATTTTACTTTAAAATGTTATATAATTTACAATATTGTAGATTAAATTATAAATTTGGTAAAAAATAATAATAATTTTATAATTTAAAAAATTAGAATACTAAAAGCCGTGAATATTTTTGGAATTGGAATAGCCATTCTGCCCATTTCATCCAGATAAACAAGACACATTCTATCATAACTTGTTCTCGCCAATAAAAAAAAGCTCATGAGAGATTATTTGTAAATTAGCTCCATTGAGTCTCACGCTTGAAATCCATATGAAAGACGGAGGAAAATTCATGAGAGATTATTTGTAAATTAGCTCGATTGAGTCTCACGCTTGAAATCCATATGAAAGACGGAGGAAAAAACGATTATTTTTTTTAAATTGCGTTGATCCGAAGAGGTTGAAGCAGTACCGTTTATAGAACTCCATAACAAAATATGTTAAATAAACTTCTATGAATAAATCACAAAAACAAATTCAAAGCCATAAGCACTAAATTTATCATTTATTCATTATATTATACATATTTTAATTTAACAAAAATACATAAAATGTTCTATTTATTAAATTTATATTGCATTCAAACATAACAAATGGATCAAATAATTGCATAACGGGTTGAATTTGGGATCAAAAGTTTTGAACCCAAGAACAACATTTATTTCTATGAACACAAGCAAGCAAAAAGCTTATGCTCATGGGTGGGTATCATCACACCGTAGTTCTCTTAACCAAAGAAATCCCACCAGGATTTCCACCAAATTCTTCAAAAACTACCAGTAAGTTGCCGCTCGATAGCAACCATTCGCGAGGAACGTGGTACCTGAGATTTTAAAACCTTTATTCATTGCCAATAGGTACACTAAAAGTTAGAAACCAGTGCCCAAGGAGTAACTGTTAATACCATCTTTGAGAGGACTCTCCACAGTTTGTAAGACATTTCTTCTCAGTAAAGATTCCAGGATAAGTGCAGTTGTTACAACCGTTGTGCGCGATATAACCCGAAAAATAACGACCGATGCTTCGACCGTTCACCCATATTTGACCTTTACCCATTGTGCTCAAATCTAAAGCTAGTGGTTCATTGCCTCCCGGGGTAGTGAAAGTGGTCTGCCAATTTAGTACGTTACAGCAAGTTTTTCACCATACAAAAACAAATTTAACTTACCTTGTACCAGGTGAGGGGTTCTTTTTCAACCAACCATTTCCCTTTTGCCCATCCAACTGAATTACTTCCACGAACAGAATGAAGATTCATGAGTTCTCCTCTTAACCCAACCTTCTCAGAAAACATTGTAATCAGATTCTCTAGCTTCTAACATTAGCACTACTACACTGGTTTGGTAATGGTAATGTGGCAATGTACCTTGTATGACCATTTATATCCCGACATGTCTCTCGTGCCCTCTTGCAGACCCTTCAACGTCACCGGGCCTAAAACGCCAACATTCCAAGTGTCGAAATACAGGCCAACATTCTGACATTGAGCGTTGAGTTAGTTCAGAATCAATAATAAGGATATTAGAAATGAAGAAACTAACCGGAAGACCAATAGAAACACTGAGTATGGCAAGCTTGTTATCCCCTGCCTTTAGTTCAACGTATTTACTGAATGTCAATTTGGGATTCTCCAAACTCCCATATACAGTTCCTAAATTCAGAAAATAGTGACTTAGCTAATGATTGGAAGATTATTAAATTATGAACATGTGTATCAAGATGTACCGAATAGCTGGCCATTTATGAAAACATGCAAAGCATGGCCTGCTGAAAAGATGGTGAGAAGAGGCCACTCTCCGCCCTTCAGGAATCCTTCACTTGGATCAATTTTTATACTGAGAAAGATAAACAATTGAGTTTGTTTTCAACAGTTCTCGACAAAATGTTCAACAAAATGGGTATTGGTTCTTACTCTGTCATGTACCACAGATAATCTGTTGTATCCCAGGTGAGATGAACTTGCTCCACTAACCCATTCTTGGTTATTGTATCCTGAGCATAAGGAGTAACAATTTCTTCTTTGTATGATTGCCACCCAAATGAAGTAACTGGCGTCATCTGAATATTTGAACTTCGAACCCCAACCTGTAAACATCCATCGCATCAGTATATTATCATCAAGAATCATATAAGTTAAATGATTTTGAATATTTCTTACCTCTGCAGTGTTGAACGCTACAGATTTGCAGTCAGGAAGGATGCTGATGGACCATGGTGGTAGGTGGTATTGGGTGTTCCAAAAGCTGACCATTGCAGAAGATGACGTGTCATAATTTCCTAGGAATGCAGCACATGACCCAGAACTTGACTTAAAGACACGAGCCTGAAAAAAATCATATTAGACACTGTTTCAAACAATTATAGCTTGATATTATTTCATCAGCTACCTCTTGATTTTTCCCTAGCCAAGTAACGGTAGGATCTACTGATACTAAAGCGGGTTCACACATCTTGATAGCTTTGTGCAACTCTTTTAAATGACTCCATTTTGGTTCCCTTACAAGGCCTGCCACATCCAAGAAAGATTCATCAGAATAATCAAAACATCTGATAACCTATTCCAGAAGTTCTCAAGCATACCAAATTCATCAATCGGAGCATCAAAGTCATAGGAAGTGGCAATGAAAGGCCCACCAGATGTTCGCGCAAAGTTAGTTCCTCCATGATACTGACATGAGAGAACACTGAAAAAGTAAAAATGATATAATTTGCATTAATTGGCCAATCTGTACAGAACACTCTTGGTAGCTTATTACCATATAATAGTTGAACATAGAACCGCCATTCTGTACGAATTTTGCAACAGAAAAGGCTAAGTCCTCGACTGGCCTGTAAGGTATTGGGCCACCAAATTCAGCGTACCTTGAATATTAAACAAATGACAAGAATGTCAATTCCATTCCAGGAGACCTTGATCTTCTAATCCACAAAGGATAAGTTACGTACCAACCGCTCCAGACTTCTGTCCATATTTTGGGCTTATAATCCCGGTTTGGTTTGAAATTTTCGCAGTAAAACCCATTGCAGGTGTCAATCTGAAGCAGAACTAGAAGAATTATCCTCACAAGAGTCATAAATTTACTAATTTATATAATAAGTCCGGACAATCAAACCTATGTCTGATTCGATAGAAGCCCAAAGGTCGAGAGATATGTAAAAAAAACAGGTCCGTAAGCTTATTCCTATTCCGGTCTGGCCCGGTATGGAATGAACTTATGACTCAATCACATGAGTTCGTAAGCCTATTCCTATTCCGGTCTGGCCCGATATGGAATGAACTTATGACTCAATCAGATAGGTTCATAAGCCTATTCCTATTCCGGTCTAGCCCAATATGGAATGAACTTATGACTCAATCAGATAGGTCCATAAGCCTATTCCTATTCAGGTCTGGCCCCATATGGAATGAACTTATGACTCAATCAGATAGGCCGTAAGCCTATTCCACCAATTCCAGTCTTGCCCGGTATGGAATGAACTTACGACTCAAGCCCGGTATGGAATGAACTTACGACTCAAGCCCGGTATGGAATGAACTTACGACTCAAGCCCGGTATGGAATGAACTTACGACTCAAGCCCGATATGGAATGAACTTACGACTCAAGCCCGATATGGAATGAACTTACGACTCAAGCCCGATATGGAATGAACTTACGACTCAAGCCCGATATGGAATGAACTTACGACTCAAGCCCGGTATGGAATGAACTTATGACTCAAGCCCAGTATGGAATGAACTTATGGGTCCGTAGGCCATAAAAGAGGATTAGAATGGCTTACCACAGGATCAGGGGCATCCTCTTGCTTGCACATAACCCATGGCACTCCAGTGCCAAGGCCTACTGCCATTTGAGCAGCCCATTTGGTGTAAGATTTACCGGGGGCACCTATTTCCCATTCCGTTGGACCATATTCATTCTCAATCTGTCACATAAAACATTAAACAAACAAATAAACAATCTTTAAAATTGCAAGCAACGATTCTTGTTCATATGTTTGAAATTTACCTGAGACATAATAATAGGTCCTCCCTGGGAGTGATACAGCTTCTCAAACTTCATCATATCCACGATCTTCGTAACAAATTTTTGCATAGCCTCCTATATTAAAGAAAAATGGACCATAAAATTATTTATGTCCATGATTTTATGGACATTTCAGAATTTTCTAACCTTGAAGGGTTCATTGTCTGTCCTAAAGGAAATGCCAGGAACAAACTTTAGCCAAACAGGAAATCCACTGAATTGTTGAAGAGGAAAAGAAAAAAGAAAAAAACAAATCAGAACAGAGCTTAAGAGAAACATGAAAACAAATTCTATTAAGATTCTGGTAATATCATTTTATGTTACCCAAGGTTCCATTCTGCACAGACATATGGACCAATACGGAGATGAACATATAAGCCTGCTTGGTGAACCAGCTTTATAAATTTCACCAAATCGTATCTATCCTCAAAATGATACTGTAAATTTGCAAAACAAAATATAAAAAAACCAATATAATCTAAACCCAAAAAACAAAAACTTTCCCATTCTACCTTGTTAGGAGAAGGTTCATGGCCATTCCAGAATACATATGTCTCTATAACATCCAACCCTCCATCTTTGGCCTTCTGTATGAGGCCCGGCCACATCTGCAAGCATCACAAACACCCAGAAGTAGTTTTAGAAAGAGAATTAGAAAGCAATGATTCCTGCTGGTGGTATTCAAAACCTGGGGTGTGCTTCTTGGGTAATGAATAGAGCCAGAAATCAAAATTCTTCTCTGGCCATTAATGATCACGGCTTTGCGATCATAAGTCACGGAGTCCGTTGCATAACAAACCCATGAAAACAAACACAAAAACAACAGCACAATCTTTGACATTCTGAAGAGATATCAATGTTTTGACCGAGGAACGGTTGTGACCGAGGAACGGTTGTGACCGAGGAACGGTGAGCTCCACTGCAAGAGTGAGGTGCTATTTAAGCATTTGAAAACATGAGAAACGTAGGGATGGTAAGCTGTCGCTATCTTTTTTTAGAAAACTGCCTCAGCAATGGGCTATTGTCCTAATATTTCAAACCAATCTTTTTGGCTTTTTTTAGAACTAACGCCATGAATTTAATTCGTTTAAAATTTTATGATCGTCATTATTTCACTTCACATGGATACACACAGGTAACAATTGTTTTTTGGATAAGAATAAAGTTACGAGTTGTTTTTATAGCAATGTGCACGTTTAAGCAATGTCTAATATGAACGTACCTGGACTTTACAATTTTAGTATGATTCATACAGATATAATAAAATTTCTTTTGAAATCTACAAGGTCTAATTTTATATTTTTAAAAAACGATCAATTTGTGCTTTGATATATTTAGAAAGGTAATTTTTCGTTCAGTCTAGCATTGTTTCTACTACACTTTCTTTCTATGACTCTTTTGTGTAAGATTGTAATAAAGGCTTGTTTGTGTAAGATAGAGTATTTAAGCTTGTAACTCAAAAAATATTGCAAGTAATTTTAAAACATAAGCTTATTTAGTATTTTCTTTTTAAAGAAAAAAAAAAGGAAACAATTTCAATGAAGTGTGAAATTTATAAAAAGAAAAGGGGGAGAGAGAAAGCCCCAAAACTGATGACTTACATTAAACATCTCTGATTGGTGAAAAGTGACGCTATTTACTAATGACTTTCTCATTTTATAATCCATCTATTCCCTAATTTTTTAAAATTTTAAAATTATTTGTAAAAGATGAAAAATACTCCAAATATAATTGTCAATAGACAAGTTAATTTTTCATCGATAAGTTCTCAGTTTTTGGTAGTTTTATGAAAGTTGTGCTTTGTAATTGTAACACTTGGAGGACGAAAAATTTAAAACTTGATTTTTTCCTTTAAAGTCGAACTTACATGATTTCATTAAGAGTTTTTAGAGACCTAATTTCAAGCTGAAATAGAAGAGAAAAATGTTTAGAAAACTCTCAAAGATTCACGAAAAATATAAAAAAATATAAAAAAATAGTGAAATTTTGAGAAAATTGATCAAAGTCAACCGTTAGAAGTAAATCTGTCATTTTACCCTCAATTCCTAATTAGGGGTCTTTCATATTTTGTTTTATAATTGTATTGTGGTGGTTTAATGAACAACATCATAACTGGATTTAATTTTAGTGTTTGTTGACTTATTTTTCTTATTTCAAATTTTATCGCATTTTCCAAAGACAGACAAGTTAAACTTAAGAAACTAGAAACTAATCACAAAATCATTACTAAAAAAATCAGACAATTTGGAAATTTTGAATAATGCATAAAAATATTTCCTAATGTGGATTTGGAGTAATAATGGCAATGTAAGAAAGAGTAATAAAGGTCGTTTGGTATAGTAAGTTTGGTGGGTGAAAAAATGTGCACAAAACTGATAAGAGAAATGTACAGAAAGATGCATACCAAGAAGACAAAGGCGACTGCACCTCCAGTAAGTTCCTTGGCCAGAATACGGATTTTTCTAGAAGATGTAGCTTCATAGCTGCAAATAATATTCAATATGGTTAGAGTGACCCCAAACATAGGCTCCAAGAGAAGATGATAGTTAGGATTTAATCTATTGGAATAATAGGAACACGACATCTGTCACGTCTTAGGTTGAGAAAGTAGGGAGTTAGGACTTCATTATAAAAGGGAGGTCTCGGTTTTCTAAGTTACAACAATTGCTTCCTTTCCTCCAACTTGAGCGGTTCCTTTCAACTGATATGTTTTCGTTAGATGAACACAAATCTCCACAATGGTATGATATTGTCTACTTTGAACATAAGCTCTCATGGCTTTGCTTCGGGCTTCCCCAAAAGACCTCGTACCAATGGACATAGTATTCCTTGATTATAAACCCATGAGAGCTTATGTTCGAAGTAGACACTATCATACCATTGTGGAGATCCGTGTTCCTAACCGTTTCAACTCTTCGGAAGCATTTAAGGTTAGTATGATTACCTTTTTATTAGTTTAAACTATTTTTATGTAAAATTAAATGAGTCAATTTTTATAGTAGAATTTTAGTGTATGATGGTGGGATTTCTGAGGTAGAATTGAATTTCAGAGAGCAATATTAAGCTAGTAGCATCAAGGGGTCGTAGTAGCTTCAGCCTAGGCCAACCAAGTAAGTGACTCTACTATCGGTTTGGTTTGAAGAATTACTTTATGTATGATGACACATGCCCGAAAGTCTTACACATGTTATATGTGTGATAAGCCTTTATATGTGATGTCATGTATACGTCGCTATATGATATGCCAAATGATATTAGGGTGGTCTGTTATGATAAGCTATGCAATGTTTTAAATAAGGAAAGCTAGGATGGGGTTGCTATGATATGTTTTGAATAGTTGATATTAACCGGAGCATTTACATTTGAAGCCAAAGAGGAGAAAAACCGAGCAGTACTTTGGTTGAAAATGTGAAAGATTATTCAGATTGGAAAAAGGGTTTGACAAAGCTATGTGATGGTTAGTTAAAGGAAGCATTCCAGATCCTATCATGCCGTGAAAGTAAACAGACTCTAATCTACTTGTATAGGGCAATCCCATCGTTTCACACAGAATAGTTAACATCAAACAGAAGTCATTACACTTCAGGAGACGGTTTCAATAGAACTTACATGAAAATCGAAGCGGCAACGAAGAGGCCATCGGAGCGATCACTGAGAGCGCAATGGTTGAGTACCACGCTTCAGGAACGGGACTCGTAACAGGTTTCGGAGCCTGCAGAAGCATGATCGACGAATTACAGAATGCGAAATGGCAGAAATCATAGAAATCAAAAGGAAAGTGCTGCCGGCGCAATTGAATCATGATCAATTTCACTCACCATCAAATGCAGCGAGAGATGAGACTTGGGACTCTCAAGTTGGTACGAATTGAAATGACCAATTTTGACCGTGAAGTTGTAATTTTGACTTCTTACCTGCTTTAATTTTATTTTAAATTTTTAAGTTTAAAATAACTTCTTTTTTTTAAATACTTCGTCTTTGTAATAATTTAAAATTACAAATAACGATTCTCCATTTATGATAATTTTCGAAATTGATAGCTTAATTAATTTATTTATTTATGACCTTCCAAGAGCTTAATTAATAAAATTTTCTCATTATATACCACATATTTTACTCTGTCTAACAGCCCAAACCCACCGCTAGCAGATATTGTGAACTACTTTTTTAACTCCCTTTAAGATTTTTAAAACACGTTTGCTATGGAGAGATTTCCACACTCTCATAAAAAAAAATATTTCGTTTCTCTCTCCAGCTGACGTGGGATCTCACAATCCACCTTCCTTTGGGGTCTAGCGTCCTCACTGGCACATCACTCGATATCCGACTCTGATACCATTTGTAACAGCTCAACTTCTCCCTAGCAGGCACATCCTAAGAATCATGAAACTGACGACAATACGTAACGAGCTAAAGCTGACAATATCTAATAGCGGTGGACTTGAACGGTTATATATTTATATCTAAATTCTAATATAGATCAAAGCTCTCACTTAAATGAAAACCTACCAATAATTTGCATGATTTCTAACTCATAATAATTATATCACAGCAACGTGAGTATAATTCAATTAGATACGTCCTACTTTCATCAAAGAGATCAAATGTTCATCATTTGTTTAGTGAGGTGTCAACGCTTAGATATCTAATATGATCACTTCCAATTTATTAATGTAAAAGTAAAGTATACTTTACTTATTATTTGTATCGTATTCAAACATTACAATCTCGACCAATGATCGAATCATTTACATGAGTTTCCAGATAAATAACTCGAGGTCGGAATATGGGATAAAAGTTTTCAACTCAAGAATAGATTTTCTTTCTATGTACATAGCAAACTTCTTCACTATCTACATTTGGCATAAGAATGGTGTTTGGTTTTGGTATTCTTCTCCACTTATTCTCTTGCGAATTCAAACACTATGTCGGTGTAGCTATATGGTCCGAGGCGCAAAGCTATCGACCTAAGTTCGGCAATTGGTTTACACCACTCGGGATGAACTATATGTTGAGACATCTAAGTGTATATAGTAAAACCAGAGAGACATACGAGGCACGGTTGAGCTTAGCTGCAGGTAGCCTCAATTGAAAGATTCTTGATATTATCGGGAAGTGGATCGCTTAACCAAAGAGATCCCTTGAGGATTGCCACCCCATTCTTCAAAAACCACCAATATGTTCCCACTCGATTTCAACCAAGAACGAGGAACATGATACCTAAAATTTCAAAAGTTTCAATCATTAAGAACGCGTAGAAACAATAGGTAAAACGAAACTTATAAATAACTTTTTTTACCATCTCTGTGACGGTTCTCCACAGTTAGAATGACATTTCTTTTCAGTAAAGATTCCCGCATAGCTGCATTTGCCACAGCTACCCCGCGCGGTATATGCAGGCCAATGGCGCCCGATGCTCTGACCGTTAACCCACACCTGACCTTTACCCATGCTACTCATGTCTAGAGCCAACGGTTCATTGCCTCCCGGGGCATTGAAAGTTGTCTGTAATGTTAAGATCATAAAAGTCTGTCCATAGAGCAGCTGTAGAAATTTAAGGTTAAATTTAAGGTTGTCTCACCTTGTACCATGTGAGGGGCTGTTTTTGAGCCACCAATGAGCCTGTCACCCATTCAACAGAGCTACTTCCACTAACAGAATGAAGATTCATGGCTTCACCTTTCAAGCCAACCTGCTCAAGAACAGTATAATTAAGACCATCATGTTTTTAACAACATTAGTACCATTGCAGACATGTCTCTTGGTTTAGTGTAATGTACCTTGTACGACCATCTATATCCAGACATGTCTCTCGTCCCCTCGTTTAGTCCCTTCAAAGTGACAGGGCCTAAAACACCAGCATTCCAAGTCTCGTAATGCACGCCGACATTCTGACATCGAGCAAACGAAAAACGTAAGTCGAGTTTAGAATCAATGACGATGTTAACGAAACGGGAAATCAAGAACTTGAAACACTTACCGAGAGACCAACGGCAACACTCAACATGGAAAGCTTGTTAACTCCTGGCCTTAGATTAACGTATTTACTGAATGTTAATTTGGGATGATCCAAACTCCCATAAACAGTCCCTACAGATTATGATATTAGAATCATTTAGTTGATGTTTGGAAGATATTGAAGGAAAGAAATGAGTATCTATCTTGATGTACCAGATAGCTGGCCATTTATGAAGACATGCAATGCATGGCCTGCTGAAAAGATGGTGAGGAGAGGCCATTGTCCGCTCTTCAGGAAGCCTTCATTTGGGTCGATTCGTATACTGGGAAGGACATTCATGGGGTGAAGAAGAGTAAATCAGTGTTCAATTTAGAGCAAAACTGCGGTAAACGATGAAGTTTTTACTTACTCTGTCATGTACCACAGATAATCTGTTGTGTCCCGGGTGACACTTACTTGCTCCACTAACCCGGCCATGGTGGTTGTGTCATCAGCATAAGCAGAGGCAGTTTCTTCATTGTATGAATGCCATGAAAATGAACTAACCGGCGTCATCTTAATCTGTGTGCTCGGTGCCCCGACCTGTAAAGAATCGTCTCATCAAATTTCATCCTTTTAAGCATAAACTTTTGTGGCTTTGCTTTTTGTTTACCCAAAAGAACTTATAAACTCATGATCAACCCCTTAATTAGCCGATGTGGGACTCCTCTTCCAATAATCCTCCCCTCGAACAAAATACACCATAGAGCCTCTCCTGAGGCCTATGGAGCCCTCGAACAACCTCGCCTTAATCGAGGCTCGACTCCTTATCTATAGCCCTCGAACAAAGTATACCCTGTGTTTGACACTTTTGACTATGCGTTTGAGAGTCTCAACTTCTTTGTTCGACATTTGAGGATTCTATTGACATAGCTAAGTTAAGGGTATGCCTCTGATACCATGTTAGGAATCACGATCCTCCACAATGGTATCACTTTGAGCGTAAGCTCTCATGACTTCCCCAACAGACCTCATACGAACGAATATGTATTCCTTACTTATAAACGCATGATATTCCCTTAATTAACCGACGTGGGACTCCCCGAACAATCCTCTAAGACAAAAATGATATCCACGCAATGAAACTTCAGAATTTGAATAGTGTTTTGTCTTACTTTTGCAGTGTTGAAAATGGCAGTTTTGCAGTCAGGAAGGATGCTGACAGACCACGGTGGTAGGTCATATTGATTATTTCCAAAGCTGACTCTAGCAGAAGAGGATGCATCATAATTGGCTAGAAAAGCAGCACATGACCCTGATCTTGTCTTGAAGACATGAGCCTTAGATATCATAAAAAGAGTCAAATCAGACCATCTTCTAAACAAAAATGAACTATTCGTCAGCCAGATCATGATCCTACCTCTTGGTTGCTACCTAACGATGACACAGTAGGATCTACCGACACTAAAGCAGGCTCACACAACTTGATGGCTTTATGCAGATCCCTTAGATGACCCCATTTCGGTTCCCTTAATAGGCCTGCCATATCCAACAAATATTAGCAATCAAAACATCTCAGAATCTACTTCTGAAAGCTACTGTTTCACATGCTTACCATACTCGTCGATCGGAGCGTCGTAGTCGTAGCTAGTGGCAATGAATGGCCCGCCCGCAGTTCGACCGAAGTTGGTTCCTCCATGGTACTGGCAGGAGAGAAGAGTTTGAAAGAGTCAAGGATGTGATATCATTCCATTAATGAACCAATCTTTATGAACAGTCTCGGTAGCTCATTACCATATAATAATTAACTAAAGAACCACCATTCTGTATGAATCTTGCTACAGAGTAGGCTAAGTCTTCAACTGGCCTGTAAGGAACTGGGCCTCCAAACTCAGTGTACCTTGAATGTTTCACAAATGAAAAACATGTCAGATATGGTCCCGTATCGCTTGTCAACCTCACGATTCCAAAACGCGTCTGTTAAGGAGAGGTTTCTACACCCTTATAAAGAATGCTTCGTTCCCCTCTCCAACCGATGTGGGGTCTGATTGTTACAATTTGGTGAAAATGGGCACGGGATAAGTTGCTTACCAACCAGTCCAGGCTTCTGTCCACATTTTGGGCTTATATTTCTTGTTCGGCCAGAAATTTTCACAGTAAAATCCATTGCAGGTGTCGATCTGAAACAGAACCAAGTAGATAGAAATGTTAAGAATATAAAGAAAAAGGCAAGCATGGCTAGCAGATATTGTCTGCTTTGGCCGGTTACATATCGCCATCAGCCTCACGGATTTAAAACACGTCTATTAGGGAGAGGTTTCCGCACCCTTATAAGAAATGTTTCGTTCTCCTCTCCAACCAATATGAGATCTCACAATCCACCCCTTGGGGGTCCAGCGTCCTTGCTAGCACAATGCCCGATGTCTGGCTCTAATACTATTTGTAACAGCCCAAACCCACCACTAATATATATTGTCTACTTTAGCCCGTTACGTATCACAATCAACCTCACAGTTTTAAAACACGTCTACTCGGGAGAGGTTTTCGCACCCTTATAAGAAACATTTCATTCCCCTCTCCAACCACGTGAGATCTCACAACTCTCTATTGTTCCATCCACAGTCAGCCACACAAACATTCTAGTACATATTCCTTAACATGAGAGCATCTCAGTAAGAGAAAAGAAGCCCGTGACTTAAAAGGTTCAGAATAGTATACCACAGGGTCAGGCGCATCCTCTTGCTTGCACATCACCCATGGCACTCCAGTGTCAAGACCTACAGCCATTTGAGCAGCCCATTTGGTGTAAGATTTACCAGGAGCACCTATCTCCCACTCCACCGGTCCATACTCATTCTCAATCTATCACCCAAAACATTAGAAACGAAGAAAGAACTAAACAAGAACTTCAAAACCCAGCTTTTAATCCAATAAAAGCCTCTTGTTTATGTGTTTGTAGGAAGTTACCTGAGACAGAATAATGGGTCCTCCCTGGTTTTGATATAACTTCTCCCCCTTCATCATATTCACAATCTTCTCGGTGAATTTATGCATAGCAGCCTTTATTAAAGACAAGTAAACCCATCACTCATAGAACCATTTGCTTCAACAGAGAGTAAAAGAACAGAGAATTTTTCCTACCTTAAAGGGTCCATTGTCTGTCCTAAAGGCAATCCCAGGAACATACTTTAACCAAACAGGAAATCCACTGAAGCATTAAAACAGTCAGAACACAGCCACATGAGCACAAATTATCAACAAGATCTTACCCAAAGTTCCATTCTGCACAAACATATGGACCAATCCGGAGATGAACATACAAGCCTGCTTGTTGAACAAGCTTCACAAATCTCACCAAATCGTATCGATCCTCAAAATAATACTGAAAAATTTACACCAAAAACACTAAGAATCAATACAATCCAACCCCAGAAAAACCCACATGGCAAAAACAAAATTACTCCCTGTTCTACCTGTCCAGGAGAAGGCTCATGGCCATTCCAGAACACATATGTTTCAATAACATCCAACCCTCCATCTTTGGCCTTCTGTATAAGGTCCGGCCACATCTATAAAGAAGAACAGTGATTAGAGAGAGATGAATAAACAAACCCGTGATTCACATTGGAGCTATTCGAACCTGGGGAGTGCTTCTTGGGTAATGAATAGAGCCAGAGATCAAGATTCTCCTCCGGCCATTGATGATTAAGGCTTTGTGGTCATATGTCACAGAGGCCATTCCTGATGAACAAACCCACAAAAACAAACCCAGAAACAACAACATAATCTTTGACATTTTGAACATTTTGAACATTTTGAACACCGATTCTTAAGAACATATAAAAGGGTGGGTTTATTTTCTTCTTGTTCTTCTTTTTTTACTCTGATTCTTTGGGGAAGAAAACAGAGAGAAACAGAAAAGTAATGGAAATGTAAGGATTTTGAGGGAATATTGAGGGGGTTAGTACAAGAGCCAACTGCTTTATAAGCATTTGAAGCATATGGAAGAACAGGGTGGGGCCATTTTCACCGTCTTTTTTGAGGAAATGCTTCTGCGTCTGCCATTTTCAACTACCTTTAGGCAAAGTGGCATTTTTCAGAAGTAATTCTCTAAGATTAAAACTTTGGATTAAATAAATCATATCATAAAAATTTTATTGATTTGAAATTCATTCATTATGATCATTCCACATGAATGCTTACAGCTAACGGTTGCTACTATTACTGGCTCCCTGAAATATAACAATGTAGTCCACATTTGATATGATAATTAGTTATTTATTTATTTTTTTAATTAATATATTAAATTGTATTTTAGTCCGATATGAAATAAGATTAAATTGGGTCGAAATTATAGGATTAAAATATAAAATAACATTTAATATTTTAAATAAAAATAATAATTTAATTTGATTTATAGAAACTAAACTAAAAATTTAAAACACACAACGCGTTTTGGGATAATAGGATAATAGGTAGGGGCCACCACAAAAAAATTGCAGATAAGCCAAGTTGCCGCACCGTCAGCACGACCTTCTGACGTGGCTGCTTTGACTGGAAGGTTATCAAGTTCAATTAGAATTTACCCTGCATACACGTGGCAAGTTCTTATTGGGTACATTTTTCAAATTAGTCTTGCTAACTTCCAACTAATCCACGAGGGTTTAGTATGAACAAATTTAATGCTCCTTTTTACTTTAAAAGAATGATTAGGTAATTAATTAATTAATTAGTGAACTACACTCCATATTTATACAAATATTAAATCAACTTTAGAAATATAATTATTTTCAACATGCTATTTGACAAAATGTTTATATTTAATTTTAATGTAGTCCATAATTTTTAATGTTTTAATTTAATTTAATTGAATTATCATTTTTTATTATTATATAAATTATCTCTAATATTTGGTTTGTACTTACTAAACTACAATACTCTCGTGTGGAAAATGAATCTCGAGCTTTAAATGAAAAGATAAACACCTTAATCGCTTAATTTTTTAAATATTAGTCAATCAATATCGATAAATAATTATATACATTAAATTAAAATAAAATGAAAAATAGTATTCATAATTTTGAAATAATGAGAGGAATAATTATATGTATTAGTGGGAAAATGGAAAGTGTTATAATAAGAACAATAATTGATATAATGAATTTGGTGATGATTTTTGTGGGTAAGTTCAACAATGGCGGTTGTTAAGGATTATTTATTTATTTATTTATTTTATAATTATTTATAACCTTTATTTGGTTGCCTAGGCTGCCGCCCCCTCTAATGCAATATTGCAATATCCACAATTAGAATTTAAAATTAATTTAATGCTTTTTTTTATTTTATTTTGGAGAATAAATAAATAAAATTTTAGTCCTAACACAATAGCCATGCCCATACGTAGGTTTATATATCATAAATCAAAATATTGCATCTCAAATTTGCAATAATTGAAATATATATATATATATAAATTTTTCCAGCATTTAATTTGAAAAAATAATAATAATATTACCTTTTAAAATGAGTTTGAGAAATAAAAAATTTTAAATGATTCTTAAAAATCCATTTTTTTTACATTCATTACAATCACTATAATACAAATAATTTTAGTGAACCTATAAATCAAATTAATTAAAATATTTATTTATAAAATGACATTTTTTAAACGTCACAAACAAAATATATTATAGACGGATGACGACATTTCATCGTAACAATCATTATAATGTAAAAGAATAATTAAAAATAAACGTTAATTAGCGTCATGCTCCAATTTTGATACACAAGCTGTTACATCGATTTCTACCCATCAATTTTTTAAAATATGTTTTAAATGATTTTATTGATTATTTATAATTATCAAAATTAAATACGCCCAATTTTCCACCACAAGTTTTTTTTATTATTATTATTTTTTTTTTTTTTATGTGTGAATAGAGAGAAATGCGTGCATCAGCAGCCACCTAAGAAAATGGGCCCCACTTCCTTATCTATATAATAATAAATAATATTATATTTATTTTTACTATTAATTTACCCTTCTACTATATGGGCTGGGCCCATTACCTTTACTTTATTCCCTCAAGCCCAACTCGTGTCCATATCTCAAATCACATATTTTTACTTAACCAACAAATAAATAAAAATAGAACTTTCCTCTTAATAATAATAATAATAATAATAATAATAATAAAATATTTTATGTGAAAATGGATAATGATTATGATATGTCACGATCATTGATTATTAAAACAAATAAACCATTAATTTTGGAAATTATCTAATAACCCAAATAAATAAATAAATATTTATTGTAGAAAGCATATAATAATGAAAAAGCAGACCATGAAAGGACCACAAAGGGCCTTCTAATGTTCGATACCACACGCAAGTTGTTACCATCTTAACTATCCTTCACCCTTACTCTAAAATATCATCAATTATTAGCATATACTTTTCTCCCTTTATTTTTTGCTTTAGAAAATCATATAATAATTGACAGAGGACGTGTTAGCATGGGAATTAATTAATTAATTAATAATGTGGATCAATATTAGGTACGACTGAAGTTACAACAAACATTTTTTTCTAAGTTTATACCTACACGATCTGTGGAGCATTCATTTTTTCAACTAAATTAGTGTCTGAAATATTTTAGACGTAATATTTTTAAGAACGTTCATCAAAATTCAAATAACAACAATACGTATCAACCGCCTACCTTCTCACCTAACTGGAAGAATAAGTTTGGCTCTTTACCAAAACCCGAAAAATGGAGGTGGTGTTATGGGTTTGGGTATGGTCCAACTCCCTCTCTTAAAAGCTCTTTTAAATTTTTTATTTTTAATATTGGGCTCTTCAATTTTGACTAAAATAAAATTAAAATATCAAAAGTTTTTTATTTTATTTTATAAAATAATTACCCACCAATTATTTTATTATGAAAAAGTAAAAAGGGTTTTTTTTTTTTTTTTTCTTTTCCAAAAACAACTTTGTTCCTATAAATCTTGTTAATGAGTAAGCTCTTTTAGTAATTTTCAATTATGGAAATGGATAAATATATATTTTTTAATATAAAACGGGGAGAGAATTAAATTAAAGGGCCCCACGTGTCATTGTCTGAGTGGAGCCATATGTCAACGTGCAATTGATTAATAAGAGAAGCTGTCATGTGGCTTTCAAAACAACTAAATTTGGGATCGCCTTTCTTTGATATGTAGTAGTGGATAAGAAGAAAAACATTTCAGCGTCATTCCTACTCATGCAACCTACAAAAAAAAAAGAGTTGAAAATCACTACGTCTACTTGATGTGATATTACAATAATACCCTTACTTTTCGGTTATCTATTCAGTATTCGAGAATATATTTAGAGACGATCAGAGCGTATATCATTACGTAGGTAAATCTATTAATATCCGTGTTTTTACTTTCTTTATATATATTTAGTGCAATCTAATCTAGCAGTCAACGTTTCGATCGAGCGTATAACTTATATTCAATGAATGTTCTTTTACGAGTCTATTAAATGAGATATGGATTCGCTCGAGCTCATTTTGACTAGGAGTAATGGATAATGATGATGTTTGAAACTTTATACACATATTTTTTTAAAAAAATGAGCATTTATCGATATGGATATGGTTAGTCGATCACTATAGTATGAGATATGTTATGTGTCGCTTTCAATAACTGATTGTTTGAGATAAGCACGTTCTTTTTGTTTGTTGTTCGACATAATTAAAATCGATCAAAATATCCACACAGTAAATATTTATCTATAGGAATTCAGTTAGTTGATTAATATGATTGAGATGTGTCATTTGTCTCTTTCAACGACTCGTATTTTATGCATCCATGATTTTGTTCCGTTCGTTAGTACTCTATGACATAATCAATATACTACTTAATTCGGTCTCAAAGAAAAATATAAATTTATAAATTAGTATAAATATTTAAAATATAAATAGCATATAAACAATACAAAATTAATTCCATATGAGAAAGAGAAATTAATACGTGGAAATATATAAATATATATTTGCTTAAATTAAATTCCTTTATATTACGCATAAAATAAAATTAAAATAATAAATTATTTTATTTTTTTAATTGCAGTTTCAAAATATCTCATGTTATTATATTAATTTATATAAAATATAGTGAATGAATTACGAAACTTTTTCATTGACGGGCCCATAACCGTCCACGACGACAATTTAAGCCCACAAATTCGTTCTGTCATTAAAGCCCATTGGGCTTAGATTTTATGGCCCAACTAAGTAGAAGACAAAGCCTATGCCTTAGCTATTGGGCTTGAATGTAAGCCCATCATCCAACATTATTTTATTATAATAATTTATTTATTTAAATAGGACTCCCAAAAACCTCATCCCAATGGAGACAGTATTAATTGATTATAAACCAATGATCATTCGCTAAATGAGCCGATGTGGGACTTTTATCATCCAACAAACACAAGCAAATAAAATACGACCATTTTACAATTTTAGTTCATTTTGGTTCAAATGGATGAACACGAGAGATCTAGTCAAAATGGGTAGCGAGCAAGAGACCAAAAATACGATGCACAGATGGTCGACGAGACTTAAGTGACAATACAAGCATCATGATAATAGATTTAGATTCACAGCTTTGAAAGAATACATACATTTATTCATCGTAAACTATGTAACAAATCTCGACATACAACTTAGATTCTACGTGTACCGCTCCCGTGATCTGAAGTAGGGGGACAGTCCAAGTGGGATCGAAGAGGAGAGAGAAAGAGAGAGATGGGACCAAGTTTAGAGAGAGAAAAAACAAATAAAATATTTGGAAGAAAGTGTGATAATGTAATGTTTTGGAAGGAGAGGGTCCCTCTCATGTCCTTCCATCCAACCATACACACACCCCTTGCGAGTGATTAACAAACCCCAAACGTAGCCTTATTCTTTATCATTAATAATTTCCCCCTTTTTTTTTATTTTCAAACAAAAATATTTTTATATATTTTTATAATTTATATTCAAAATTCCAGCTCGGAAAATGTAAAATTAGGGTTTGTATGACTTCCCATGTTCCACACACGTTTCAAGACAAAACGCCGCCTCAACCTTTTTTCTTATTTATTTATTTATTTTTCTTTAATTTTTTATAATTTACAATATCATTAATTATAAATTATATAATATTGTAAAACAATAATGACATAAAAATATATGTTTATAAATTAATTAATTAATAATAGTTTATATTAGTTAACTATAACTAATTTTATAATTTAATATTTTGAATAATTGTTTAAATTAATTTGAGTAAATCAAACCCTTAATTCAATTTAACACATTAATAAATTTTAATTTCGGCTCTATGGTTTTAGAAAATAAAAAATTAATACATTATGTGTTTTTCGAGGAACAGTCTAGATGATAACTAGCTTACGTGGCAGGTAAGCGGAAAAAAGCCAAAGTTTTGTGGGTCCCACACCTGATTTCGAGATCGATGATTTGGCAATATATTTAAACACACTAAAAAGAGGGAAAAAAAAAAAGTTTTTATTTTAGATCGACCTTAAATTTAAAAATGTTTTTATTTTTATTTTGAGTTTATAAATTTTAATTTTTTAAATTAGTTTTCAGTTAATTAATTAAGAAATTATGACGTGAAATTTTATAATTAATTTCAAAACTAATTTAATTTAATTATTTCAAATGATTTAATAGAAAACTAACACAAATGATAAAAACAAAAACTTAAAACTCAAAAAAGAAAAAGTCTTGAAATTTATGAATAAAAAAAAAACTCAAAAATAAAAATAATTAAATTTTTACCTAAAAAATCAAATAGGTATAATTGTAATTTTCTTAGACCAAAAAAGATATTTTCCCCATAACATTCTAGTACAGAAAAATAGAATCCTCTCCAAGTGTCTGAATTAATAAAAATATTTTTAATCTTGAACCTTCTCTTAAAAAAATATATACTTTCCAATTTTTAAAATTTTTAATAATACCTTTAAATTCTAAAAAAAAATATTTTTAAATTTTTAAAAAAATTATTAAACTTAAAAAAAAAAATTAAAAAAAAAAACATAAAAGGAATGGGTATGGAAATGGCGTTGAATTGGCCCTTTCTCTCTGGCAGCATTAAATGCTATTTCCCTTAAATCCCTAATGTTCTTTCATCCACTGCAAATAAAATGTCAAAACATTCCTGTCACACTCTCAACTATTCCTCTCCCATGCTTATCATATAATATAATATAATATATATATATATATATTATATTTTTCGTCTATGAACACCTCTTATCTTACTATAATATCTCTCTCGAGATCAGGACCGTTCATCGCGACAACTAGAATGTATTTAACTAAATAAGTTTATCGAGTTTAATTCAAAATTTAACCTTATTTAATATATATATATATATATTAAAAAAAAAGAAAAAAAAAAAAGGAGAAATTCAAAATTTTGAATTGGGGTCTGTGTAACAGAATGCCACTCATTCAAATTTCTGGCTCTTGTCTTCTTAAGTTTTGTTCTTTTCTTTGTCTTGAAAGGCACGTGAATGTCTCTCATTTATTAACCCTAGGCCCAGCTTCCCTTCCCTCCCTTTATAACTCCCTTCACCATTGCATCTCCTCCTTTGGGTTTTCTCTTCTCCTTATCCGCCATGGCTCCGCCTTATCGAGACTCGTTTCCCTCCAATCACGACGATCTTCTTCGCTACTCTTCCTCCTCCGATCGTCATCTCTTCTTCCCTACCACCCCGCTCGACTCTTCTCCCTCCTCTCCGCTTTCTTTCCCGCTCTTTCCCGATCTCCATCGTTCCAACCCTGATCATCCTCACTCGTTAGGGTTCCATCACCAGGTATGACATGATAGTCACCCCACTCAGGGGCGACTATCAATAAGAGTGTGTTTGTTATGACTTTCATGACCCGTGATTTAAAATTCTACGTATATTTGAATTGATAATCGAAAAGGGTTTTGAAATTTCCAACATCCCTACAAATTGGAAGAAACCCTTAATTGTTTTTGTTTTGTTTTTTAAATTTTTTTGTTCTCAGGAGGATGATCAAGTTCATGAAAGCAATCAAGAAGTGGAAACTGGCCTAAGCTTTACAATTTGGAAGAGTGAAACTTCAAGCAATGATCATAACCATAACGATTCGGTCAAGTGGTCGTCTTCTTCCTCTTCTTCGTCTTCCAAGATCAGGTTGGTTATAAATTATAACCAAACCGAGACACCCACCAAGACGATCGATGCCCACCGGAATTTCCAAGATCTCAACCCGATGTCACCCTCACCGTCACCATCCCCGTCTGATCAGACCAACAAACGAAACACGTTAAACGACGGTGGTGGCGCAATTATCAGAACCTGTTCCGATTGCAACACCACAAAAACTCCCCTTTGGAGAAGCGGCCCAAGAGGTCCCAAGGTAAATTCATTATATATATATATATATATGTATGTATGCATGTATTTGTTGGGTTGCAAAATTGAATGAATTTCTAGGGTTTGTAAAATTTGGAGTTATATAATATAATACCAATTGGTGCAGTCATTATGTAACGCCTGCGGAATCCGGCAGAGAAAAGCAAGACGAGCAATGGCGGAAGCAGCGAACGGCGGAAACTCGACGGCGGTAGTTTTGAAAACAAACAAGGCGATAATAAAACCAGCGGCGACAATGAAGAGAAAACACAAAGAAGTGGTCGCCGCCACCACCACCACCGCCGCCGCCGCCGCCGCTTCCGCCGCTGGGGGCGGAGGGAGAAGGAAGCTTTGTGTTGAAGATGTGAAAATGGGGAGGCGATTGAGCGAGATTTCTTCAACTTACCAACGAGTTTTCCCGCAGGATGAAAGAGAAGCTGCCATTTTGCTTATGACTCTATCTTATGGGCTTCTTCATGGTTGAATTTTATTTTTTATTTTTAACTTATTATATGTTTTTTTTTTTTTTTTTTTTTTTTTTTTTTTTTTTTTTTTTTTTTTTTTT
>NW_019268519.1:3355916-3384326 GCF_002738365.1 Cucurbita moschata | reverse complement strand
TTTTTTTTTTTTTTTTTTTTTTTTTTTTTTTTTTTTTTTTTTTTTTTTTTTTTTTTTTTTTTGCCCTAGTTAATGCCCCTTATAGTTAAATGCTTGTGCATTTTGGGAATGGAAAGTTTTCAAATAATTGGAATGAAAACGTTGAGGAAATTATGTATTTGCATTAATTAATTTCATATAATATATATTTATTAGATAAAAAAATTTCGTCTCATAATTTAAAAAATGCGTATACTAAAGAAAAATTTATATATGTCTATAATAAATTCTCACACAATAAAATAATTACATTATTATTATTATTATTATTCTTACTTGACTTAACTAAAATTATATTTTAATGGTTTGGAGTAAGGTTAAAATAATGGATGAATATTTGATAATTAAAAAGAAAAAGAGGGAGGGGTAAAAGTGTAAATAGAATAGAGTGGATGGGTAGAAAGGGAAAATGGTAAGAAAACAATAATTGAAGAAAGGATTGACGATGGCGATGATACACAGAGCTGGAAAAAACAGCTTTTGTTGTTCCCGTTATGTAAAGTCGTCTCCATATCACCAAATTCCGCCCTCTGCCCCTAATGGTCCTCTCTCTCTCTCTCTCTCTCTCTCTCTCTCTCTATTTTTAGTTATTTTTATATTTCTATTTCTATTTTTTTTTAATTTATGACTATTTAGTTATTAAATTATAAAAAATGAGAGCTTAATGATTTATTATATATTTTTCTAAAGTACGTGGACCCAACCAACGTAATCTTTAAATTGAGGGCTAAACCTGTAATTTAAACTTAATTAGAGATGGATTTGACGAGCAACTTTGTTACTGACCATGTGTCACCTTATTTGTTTACCAGGGTGAAAACTATCTCTAAAGGTTAATGCCAGTCATTTGTTCTCTTTCAGTGTGTCTCTTAATCACAAAAGGACGATCCATCTAAAGAGGGACTCACATTTGATCAGCTAGTTGGTAAGACAATAGCTTACCAAGATAATGATCAGTAGCTGGTTCAAAAGGATGATTAGCCACGCTGAGACTGAGACACGACCCATACTCCTATAGCAGGCAACAGTGAGGAATTTTTCGCAATGGGTAAAGGCTTGATAGAGCAATATCGTGTGGAGGTAGAAGAGCTACGGGTCGTAGACTTCTATTCCTAGAGAAGAAGCAATTATGGTATTTAGGGATGAAAGCTACTCAATAATATGAACCATTAGAGTTCTCGTTATCAAATCACTATAAATGAATGCCCACATTGTTAGTATATTCACCTCTGTTTGAGAGAGAGAACGAAACGTTGTTTATAGGTATATGAAAACTGTTTTTTTTTTCTATTTATTTATTTGTTAATAACAAATAATTGTAAGTGGTCCCTTGTCCAAGACAAAGAGATGCCGACAGAATTTACAAAATAATTTGTTATTTTAAGTAAAAAAAAAAAGAAAGAGATATATACATTTTAGTTCAAATAATATGACATGTCATGTCAGGTCTAATATATACATAAATAAATAAATAAATATATTTTTATTTATTAAATTGCTTAAATATTAATTTGACAATAAATCAATATTTTTAACGCTAATTTAAACGTAGTTTAATTGATTAAATAAATATAATCGGTTAAGAGGTTAGAAATTCAAATTCATCATCTCAACGTATTATCGATTAAGAAATTTTGATATATATATATATATATTATAGGAAAATAAATACATTTTTAATTTAATTTGAATATAGTTTTTATTATTTTATTTTATTTTATTCCCCAACGTATCACCATTTTGGTATAATTTAGAGAATATAAAAGGGCGGCAGCATAGTCTTAAAATTGGGATTTTAGTATGAGGGGGCGTTGCTTGGCGCGCACACGAAGACCGAGTCAAAGCTGCCATCGCCAAGCTGCCCAATTTCGCCACTTTCAATGGCGGACCCACGAGCATCACTGTCATCTCTATCTTCACCGCCGTCTTTGCTTCCCAATGATCAGCTACCCAGACGCTTCAAGGTCGTCTGGCGCGTTCTACTAATCTCCAATTTCGCCCTTTCAGGTTATTCTATAATCTCCGCCTTCTGCATTTTCGTTTTACTCGCATTCGTGATGGGGCGTCTTTTTTTTAATCCCAATGTTGATTGTTAACCTCCCCAGATCTTCGAACTTGAAATGATTCTGAGAGATGTGAAATGGAGTTTGTGATGGAAAAAAACTGTATGTTCAATGTTTTAGTTCTGGCACGCAAGGTGTTTGATGTAATGACTGAGTTGAATTTCTTTGTGTGGTTATGAGATATGTTGCTAATTGCTATTGCCGCGATTTCTTGGTGGAATATCCTTGTTTGTTCTGTCTAAATGCTTCTTTTTCGGCAAGATTGTTCCCCCAGTTCCAGCCACATTAGGTAAAGTGGACGCTTTCTTTTATTTGGAAATATCTGAGCTTACCTTCGCTGAGACATAATAAAGATGGTATTTATTGAGGGAAATGTATATGTACAAGCAGTCCTATTGAAGTTGTTATTCCCTGATCTTTATGTTTTAATTCAAAAGAGAAGATTGCTGAGAAAATGTGTCGATAATCTACCATGGCGTGATACTATAGCCACCATAGTGTTGTTGCATATGCATAGAAGTTAGCTAGTAAGAAATTGGTCTAAGTTATTTCTTAGTTCTTCCAGGTTCTGCACCTTCTATATGCTCCACTAATATTATTGAACTTCACTTGTTAGAGTTTGACTCTTAGCTACACACAGGTATTTCTTCTAAGATATGGGGTGATTTCTCTGTTTATGAGTGAGGGACATGCATTAGGATTTTCGAGTATGGTAAGCTTGAAAATTAAATTTGTGATATTCCACCGAAGATACCCAGGGCGTAGGAATGCTTGTTCAAAGTCGTGATCCTCCATTCCATTTCGAGAAATGTTTTCATTTCTATTTATAGAACATCTCAAATCAGATACATAACCAATTAATGATTCATGAAAGCCGTTTTTCTTTTAGATTGTGATATGTTCAATTCACATGTCTTACAAGTTCTTTTGAATTTTCAAATTAATGTTTGAGGGACCTTGCTTCAAGAGGAGAGAAAGAGGAAGATATAGTCTCTCCATATTCTCATTTAAGCAAGGTACAACCTTAGATGGTGCCTTTCTCATGTTGTCCATTGGCTCGAGTTAGACGAGAACTAGCTTATTGATGAGGAGATAACCAAGATCAGCTATTCAATTTTCATTTCCCGATGAACCAGGAAAGTTACAAGTCTTGAATCTGGATTCTAGCACCGTCCTTCATTGTTTCTCCTTGAAGCAGTCATAGTTCTCTTCTTTTCTTCCCAGTATTATTCTTTATCCAAGGGTATTTGCAGGGATTTTAAAACATCTCAATCTCCTTGCTCTGATTCCTTCCTTGTCATAATGATTTTTTTTTGTTGTCACTTCCTTTAGAAGTTATGCTTCCAGTTTCATTTTCAACGCGGTAACACGTTGTAAAGCTCTGGATATTGATCGGTGCATTCATTCTGTCTATGGAAAATCTTTTGAAATCTCTTCCTGAACTCTATGAAGAATATTCCATATCCGATTAGAATTTTTGAGACAGAAAGTAAATAACCTTGCGTATTTTATTCAATAGAGGCAAGGGCATATATATAGCCACTTAATGATACAACAGAATTATTACAAAGTACTAAATCTAATAAGAGTCTCCATTCCGAGAGTTTTCTGTTCAAATGCCAAGAGCAAGTTCTCCCGTTTCTTTTGTGGCCATATTTGCCCCTGCACTTTCATTTGCTTTGGGTCTATGCAGAAAAAGCTTTGATCTCAGATCTCTCATTCGAAAGAATTCAGAGGATTTTGAACGCAGACATTGTTATTGGTTCGATCGTTCGAGTCAGCTCATTTCAAAGCCTCTCTTTGGTTTTATTTACAAGATATATTCTAAATTGGAAAGCTTTTATCCTCTGTAACTTTATTTTCCAACTCCATTTGGAGTTCGTATTCAAAACTTTGTTTCTTGTTAAAAAAATTTCTAGAACTTCAGCAGGAGGAACAGTTACTGCTGCCACATGACAGCATTTAGTTGACTTTTAACTTCAGACATGTGTTTTCGACATTTACTGCTGCAACTGATGTGTATTCCTTACCTTGCAGCCTACATGTTTGCAAGTGCAAGGAAGAAAGACTTGGGGCAAATGGAGAATAATGAAGCAGAAAAAGATTTGGGTCAACTGGAAAATGATGGAATAGAAAAATGCAGTGATAGTGAAATAATGGAAATACCCTCAACGTTTATGGTGGATACCACTGGCATAGTTACAGAGAACATCTCGGAAGATCAGCACCAAAAACCATTCCACTGGATTGTTGATGGTTGGAGAGAAAAAACAGGTTCGAGTAAAAAATGAATTGGTAGGTTAGAAGCTGATTCTTGAACGGCTCAATGTTCATCCTCTCAAAACTGATTTGATTAGAGCTCATCCAGGTAAATACGTACGTGATTTCAGGAGACTGATTCTTGTAGTGAAACCTTCATTAACCCGGATATCTTCTTGTAGAACTTTTACAGATTTGATTAACTGTTTAATGGCGATTTAAGAGATAATCTCTGCTCTCTAAAGTTTGATTCAATGTTTGTATTTCATATTGATTAATTGGGCTGTTGTTCATAAACTAGTTGTATCTTGTGTTTTCTGTTATATATGTTGTATTTGACGCAATATCTACCGCCTAAAAGTGTGAATAGATATGAAAATATTATTACCCAACTGAGATAATACAGATTTAAGAATAAGAAATAGAATTGGGATTGAAGGTTCAATCTTAATTGATATTCACAACCTTTAAATAGATACAATATACGAACTAATACCTACTAATAAGAAAAATATAAACTAACTAAAATAAATATTACTACTAATCAAATCTATCTAACTCATTACGAATATATATACGAGATATATTCCCTCGCTAGTATATTTTTCAAATATTAAATGATTAGGAATGTCATGTATTATATGACTAATTCAAACTATAAATAAGTTGCACTAAATAAATGGCGTAAACATTGTACTACATACACAACTTACATGAGGCGACACGATGGATAGAACTACAATCTACCACGTCGTGCAGTGAACTTCACATTCTAACACGAGTTCATGGTTCTCAACAAAATCCTATTAGCTTGTCTTCCCTCTTGGCCGTTGCAACCTTTTCTTTCTTCCTTTTATGTCGTTTTTTTTCCCACGATTTTTATTGCCACCATAAGTTGAAACACCACCACCATATGCCATTTCAGTTGCTTTTTATTTTATTTTATTTTATTTTATATTTTAATGTTTAATGTTTAAAAATATATATTTTTCCCATTAATTTTCATGAATGTCCCTATTTTCTTGCGAGATTTAAAAAAAAGAAAAAGAAATTAAGAGAAAAAGATCCGGTTTTTTTTCAAAGATATAAATTCCTCCACAAACCCTAAACGGTTCGACCTAAACCCTAAATCGAGCCGAATCGATTGCCACCCTTTTTAAGGATTCCGGAGCAAAACCCCTAGGAGTAGAGGGCGCTGCGAGACTGAGTTTCTTCCCCAGCTTTCTCTCCGGAGACATCACCACAACTTAACAATGGTTCGGAGCATCAAAAACCTCAAGAAAGTCAAGAGAAAAAGCAAGGTTCAGTTTCTTCCAACTCCGATTCTTCTATCCTATGAGCTTTGGGAGTTTTCTAACCTCTGAAAATCGTTTGTTCGTTCGTTCGCAGGGTTCGAGGAATGGGGCTGGAGCGTCTTCTTCATCGGTACCGTCAATGCCCGCAAAGGTCTGGCAACCGGGGGTGGATAAGTTGGACGAAGGAGAGGAACTTCAATGTGACCCCTCTGCGTACAACTCTCTCCATGCCTTCCACATTGGTTGGCCCTGTTTGAGGTATTGTTAATTCTTTCCTTACCTGTCGTCTTTGATGATCGAGTTCGAACATGATGGTTGAAATTTAAGTTTAGCTCTAGATTAATCGGAAACGTAGATTTTGGTGAATTTCTCTAACCAACGTTGGAAAATCCAAGGGGTAATTTAGATTGTCATCTGTTAATTTCGGTTTCCCAACTGTTAACTTTTTAGGATTTTCAGTCTGTTGTGACTACCGAGCTATTGATGATTGGATTTGGTATAATGTGTCGAAATTTAATATTCCTGCTTGAGAAACATGATGTATCGTAGAAAATCTTGGTCTCTAAGGGATGGTTTAAGCATTATTTCTCTTGAATATTAGGGAAAGTAATAGCTATCCCAGTTGGTCTATTTATATTTTTGGCTCTTTTTATTTTCTAAGACTTTAATGTTCTCATTATTTAAGGATTTAAATTTACAGTTTGAATTGTGTTTATGTTTATAGCTTCGATATTGTTCGTGACTCGTTAGGCCTGGTGAGGACAGAGTTTCCACACACTGTTTATCTTGTCGCAGGGACTCAGGTGAGTCTGATTAGTGGAAAAGCCTTTTATCATGTCTGATTTGTTAATTCTTGTCCGGAACAGGACAAAAGGTGTCTTTCTTAGTTTGAAATATGGTATTCTGAGGACGTACTCATTTTAATTGGTAATGAATGTATATTTGGTGATCTTTTCAGAGATAAATTGGTTAAGCTAAATATTTATGAAAAAGGGACTTATGCTTTCTACTACAAGATTTTCAATGCTTTTATTGCTTTTACCAGCTCGTCATTGTTTTCAATTTAAGGCGTTATTTCAAGATATTGTGGTATTTTGTTTGCAGGCTGAGAAAGCTTCATGGAATTCCATTGGAATATTTAAGATATCTAATGTGTCTGGAAAGAGACGTGAACTATTGCCGAATAAACCAGAGACGGAGGATGCTGACATGGACAGTGATAGCAGTGACAGTGATGAGGACAGTGAAGATGAGGAGGATGGTGGATCTAAGGCACCAATTTTGCAGGTATTATGTTAAATTAACAAATCTTTCGTTGCTACCTGTTTATGTATCTTACCATGATTCTAATGTGTTTATATTCACACTTTCTTCATCAACAGCTGCGCAAGGTAGCTCACGAAGGATGCATAAATCGTATACGTGCCATGCAGCAAAATCCTCATATATGTGCATCTTGGTCTGATAGTGGCCACGTTCAGGTTAGACTTGATTTATACTCCAGAATTTATATACTCCCTAATTCTGGAGCTTGTCCTTGTGTCTTGTAATGCTTCAAGAATGATTACATGTACCTTTGAGTTCGTTTATTTTTGCAGGGAAAGTTTCAAATCTATTTCATTTTATTTTATGCACAATTTCCTATGCTTTTGGACTGAAAAAAAAGTTCCTATAATTTTTTATTATTATCTTTAAGGTTATAAAAGTAGGCGTTTCCTATTCTCTTAGCTTTTTATATAGTTTTATAGTATGAACATTTTTTTTGGGTATGCAGATTTGGGACTTCAGCTCGCATCTCAATATTTTAGCCGAATCAGAAGCTGAAGTTAGCCAGGGAGAATCTTCAGTTTTTAATCAGGCTCCATTAATGAAGTTCAAGCACAAGGATGAAGGTTATGCTATAGACTGGAGTCCACTTGTTCCTGGAAGGCTTCTGTCTGGTATGCATTTGTCTTCTTGCCATGGAAACCAGAAAACTTGATGACTTTTGGTGGCTGTTTTCTATTGATACATTTTGTCATCTTTGCTAGGGGACTGTAAAAACTTTATTCATTTGTGGGAGCCTTCGTCTGGCACTTCATGGAATGTTGATGCCGCTCCATTTGTTGGACATTCTGCAAGCGTTGAAGATCTGCAGGTATACTATAATTCTGAACTATCACATTTCCTTCAAACAAATCAAATTCTGGCAAGTGCTAAATTCGAGTTTATGCAGTGGAGTCCTACAGAACCTCATGTATTTGCTTCCTCTTCTGTGGATGGGAATATTGCAGTATGGGATGTCCGTTCAGGGAAGTCTCCTGCAGCCTATTTTAAGGCACACAACGCTGATGTGAATGTTATTTCTTGGAACAGGTAGTTATAAGTTCTGTAACTTCTCCGTCTTTGTTTCATTGTTTTTTAATATGGCTTATGCAGTTATGTTTTGCCATTAGGCTTGCTAGCTGCATGTTGGCATCTGGCTGTGATGATGGAACGTTTTCTATTCGTGATCTCCGATTGCTTAAGGTAAGCCTTTTAGACTCGAAGAAAACTTAAATATAAGCACGTGTGCAGTTTACACCTTACAAGCATATGTTCCCTCCACAAACAACACAATAGAAACCACATAGCTAAGGTATATTGAAATATAAAAGATTAAGGAATTATACAATATTTACTTGCCTCTCCACAGAGCCCAACCTTTCTATTTATAACCAACTCTTTACGCAATACATCTTGCTAATCACTATATGATCGCTGGCAATCAAGTCTGTAGAAAGTGTTGCTGTAACAGTTGTCATTTTCTTTCCTCTGTTATTGGCAGGAAGGTGATTCTGTAGTAGCGCATTTTGAATACCATAAACATCCCATCACGTCCATAGAATGGAGTCCACATGAAGCCTCCACACTGGCAGTGTCATCATCCGACAACCAATTGACGTAAGTCTCAACGAGAAGTTAATGAAAAGATTATTATGTTCCCACGTCACTAAACTCGAATTGCTACTTCGATTTTTGTACCAGAATATGGGACCTCTCTTTAGAAAAGGATGAGGAAGAAGAAGCCGAGTTCAAAGCAAAAACCAAAGAACAAGTAAATGCACCTGAAGATTTACCTCCACAACTTCTATTTGTTCATCAGGTACCTCTTTGCATCTTCCATTTTTTTTTTGTACTCTTTTTAACATAAGCATGCATCTGTTACGTAAATCGACACGTGATGATCTCACATCTTCTGCTCACTCACCAGGGGCAAAAGGACTTGAAGGAATTACATTGGCATGCTCAGATTCCAGGGATGGTTGTTTCTACTGCTGCAGATGGTTTCAATATTCTCATGCCTTCAAACATTCAAACTACTCTTCCTTCTGATGTTGCTGCTTGAAAGTTGAGATGAACGTCCGTTTGTGTCTTTACTACTGGAGCTGTGAGGTTGACTGTTCATGTTTTACCTAAATTTTGCCCCCACATTATAGGAGTGCCAAACTTCCTCCTTTTTTTTTTTTTTTTGGTTAAGGAAAGTAAGTATGATGTGTATTATATTTACAATTAAGGGTTGAATGGAATTTTGTGTTCAAATAAGTATTCCAACTTTTGTTTTCTATTCCTGTTGTTCAAAAGAAGTCTGTTTTCTCTTCTTTGATGCTTTAATATTTCGTTAGTCTGTGAATTCTGTGGTTTCATAGGTTCATTTGCTTATAATTTATGATCAACCAACAGCTAAATTTTTAAATTTGTTGATTTTGTTCCCTAAAAAATTAAATTACGTTCATAAACTTTTAAAAATCCATTTTTTTTTCTTTGACGAACATATAAGCTGTAGAGGAGACGAACTTTAAACCGAAAATTCAAGGTGAAGCTGACCCAATTCTCATTCTTATTGGGCTTCTCTATTTTCCTCTTCCTCGCTGCGAATCTTCAAAACAAATGGCCATAGTTTTGTTTGTCCACTCCCCATTTCTCTACTACGGATTACGCTACGAATTAGTGAGTAACCACCATTTCTGTATTTTGTTTTCCTTGAAATATCAGTCGATTTCTTCTTCTTCTTCTCATTCTAGTGCGATTGCTAGAAATGGCCAGCTTTCTATGGAGGAAAGCAACGATTCTCTGGGACATGATCGATCCGTGTAGGCCTCCGAAATCGTTTGCGCCTTTGGTTACAGTACAATATATATTGGCGCTGCCATCACCGAGCAACTCTACAAGGTAATTTCGGTAGTGTCGCGTTCAATTATTTTTCTTCTCATGCAAATTATCGTTTTACTTAGCATGTGTGTCAATTTTGTGTCATTTTGATTCTATTCGATTGACGCCGAAACTGTGAATTAAGCCGATTGAAACATGGATGAAAGGGAAGGAGAAACGGTTCTCTACTTTATTGATAATTCCATTGTTTATATAGGAAGGAATCGATGTTCCTTGCCATTTGGGAATCTGGAAGTCATTCTGCGTGTATCCATCTCACCCAGTCTAGGTTTAGGTCTAAATTTTGTTTTGAACATTGAACTTGGATGTTCATTGCGATTTGGGAATCTGGAGTTTAGAGCGTGCAATGTGGTTTAATGGTAGGGTTTTTTGGATTGTTCTTTCTTGTTCTTCTTCATACACTTCCATTTTTATGCCCTTGTACCTTCTTCAATCCTTGTAAAATGTGCAGGAGAAGTATTGGGAAGATCACCCTGGGGATGCTGTAGAAGTTTGTTCTTTCACACCAAGTGAAAGCTCAAGCACTCGCCATTCTCCTCCTGGTTCATACTGGAAACATGGTATGCTAATCTAATTCATCTTAGTGCTTTTCATTGTTGAATCTCAACCTCTCATTCATCCTTCATATCTCTCTCAAGCCAACCTCTAGCAGATATTGTCCTCTTCGGACTTTCCCTTTCGAGCTTCTCTTGAGGTTTTTAAAACGCGTCTGCTAGGGAGAAGTTTTCACACCCTTTGTTTTATTCTCCTCCCCAATCGACGTGGGATCTAAAACTATTTGCAAGAGATTGTTCACCCTTCGTATCTCAACAAGGCTTTTAAAGCACGAGTAGCACAATATTCAAGGGTTATCCCCAAGCCCACCACTAGCAGATATTGTCCTCTTTGGACTTTTCCTTTCGAGTTTCCCCTCGAGGTTTCTAGGGAGAGGTTTCCACACCCTTCAAAGAATGTTTCGTTCTCCTCCTAACCGATGTGGAATCTAACACTATTTGCAAGGAGATTGTTAGCCTCGTAAAGAAACAAATCCTAGTTACTCTGTGTCCTAGATCTGTAGGTTAAGAAATCTAGGCTGAGAGGCACACAGCCATATTGATGACCCACAAGGGTTAGATAGCCCGTTTAGATTATGAGTTTCTAGATTTGGGTTTGGTTTCATTCCTGATATTTCACTCGACAAAAGTATTGCTAAATTCTGGTTGATCAGAAGAACACAAATTTCATTCGTATTCTTAATTTAGTTATGTTGTTTGATATGAACGTCTGGCTTACATAAAAAGTAGTTTCCATGGGGGAAAAAATACCAGTCTGTAGCTTCCATATCTGTTTTGGCTGATGATTTTACAGTTCAAACATTAGTGGCACATAATATTCTCTGTTTTTAGAACAAAGTATTTAGGCTCTGCCAAAAATGGTTCTTTTTAACCTCTCTCTCTCCCCCATATATGGCTATCGTTTAATGGCGCCTTCAGCCCTCTCCCTCTTTCTCTCTCACCTCCTCTTCCCATCTTCCCATCTTTCCATCTCTCTAGCAACGGCCAAATAAGAGGGAATATGGCAACGTATGGAACAATCCCGACGGAGCCAGTCCCTTTATCGAACCTGCATTCCACTTCTCGTGCAAGAGAGCGCATTGCGTCGTGCCTCGGCACGCAAAGGCCATGGATGGAGATGATCCAGCTTCAAGACCTGACCTTCCCCGCATCCTCTAAGCAGCTAATCAACAGAATTAAGAACAATGCAGAGTTCTTCTGGACCAATTACATTCTCATCATATTATTCATCCTCTTTCTAAGTTTGCTATGGCAACCCATTTCATTTATGGTCTTCATCATCTCATTGTTGGCTTGGCTGTACTTATATTTCTTACACGACGAACCCTTTGTGATTCGGGGCAGGGCGGTCGACGATCGATTGGTGATGGTGGTTTTGAGTTTAGTCACCGTTGCATTGCTTTTCTTTACGCATGCAACTAAAAACATTATAATTTCTATGTCCATTGGGGTGGTGATGGTGTTTGTGCATGGAGCATTGAAAGGAAGTGAGGATATTTTCTCTTTGGATGAAGAAGGTTTATCAGAATGTGCAGGTGGAAGAGGTGTCATCAAGATGCCTCTCAAGCACGCTGCCTCTGCTTCTTTCTCCCTATCATAGAAAAAACAAACAAACAGCGCTTTATTTTATGGCTCTTGATGTTCTAAAAGGGAAAAGAGTTTGAGTTTCATGTTTTTCCTTGTAAATTTTGTTGTTACTGTTCATAATTGACTCCCTGGGTTTCCTTGTCCATTAGCTTTGCTTGCTTTTATTTTAATTAAAATCTCTGTGTAAGAACCTAGCCTATCGTTAGTAGATATTATATTTTTTGGGCTTTATAGCTTCTTTTCAAAGTTTTTAAAACACATCAACTAGAGAGAGGTTTTCACACCTTTATAAAGAATGCTTCGTTATCTATATTTGTTTTAATTTAGTCTCTCGTATTAATTTATTAGAAAATTAAAAGCGTCTGAAAAGGATGTGAATTATAATTTATATGCTTATAACTCACACTCATGGACCTTGAAACAAACGAGCCATAAAGAGGTGTCTGAGTTAGGGGTTGAATTTTGGTGGGTTTGGTGTAAGAATTAGAATCCATATTTATCTATTGGGTTTATTAGTGTTTAATAGGTGAAGGATTGTATACCAAACCTATTCTCTCAGACCCATTCATTTACATAACTTTTTAAAACTCGAGCTTTCCAAACTTATAATCTAATTACAAGTTTCTTAATTCTCAGGTCGAAAATCTCGACTCACTCTCTAGAAATATTTTAGAACGTTCAAAAAACCGACATAAAAGTAATGATGCTTTTCAAAGGCATCTTCTTTTTTCTTTTTTGTTTTTTGGTGTTGAACTTGTGTAGAATCAATTGAAGTGGGAAAAAACAAACGATTCCCCCGCAGAAGTTGGATAGTATAGTGGATTGGACCTCTCCTTCCCACCAGCCATATTCGCCGCCGTCAACCTCCACCTTCCGACCATTTACTCCGCCGCCACATCTCATTCTTCATTCCATTCTTCTACCTTTCGGTTCTATACCTCTTATTTTGAACCATTTGTATTTTATATTTAATCATAATTTTAAAAAATAAAATCGAGAAATAATTCTCGGTTGAACCCGATCTTCGTAGGGACGAAGCTTACGATGCTTATAGAATGTCTTTTGTTTTAAGAAACTTTAAAATGATGATATGGGTCATAAAGAATTGATATAAGATTCATATTATCATAATCCCTTTATCTTAAATTCTTAATTAAGCGTTGATTAAAATGATGTCAAAGGAATTTTTAATTTTATTTTATGGAGAATCGGCCTAAATCATCTCGGAAATTGTGATCCAAATTTAAAAAGAAAAAAATGATGATCCATTAATTTCTCTGCGGAAGCTTTTAAACATTACAGAGCCATTGAAATTCCGAAATCGTCTTTATTAACATGCACCAAACACTTCAGTTTCTTCTCTAATGGAGGAACCTCCGGTAATTTCTTCCGCCCAATCACACGGCGGCGATACAATGAACCACTCTGAATTCACATACCGGCGAGATCACCTGCAGTAACAGCCTTGCTGTGTGTTCTTGCTTCACCTCCACGCCCTCCTTCTCCACCAACACGGCGGCGACGATTGTCTCATACCCTTCACCACCGCCGGAGACGTACGCTATCACCGCCGCCTGTACCGGCCCCATACTCGGATTATACGCCGCCGATTCCATGTACGGTCCTTTGTAAATTCGTCCATCGGCGTCCATCAACGCAACTCCTGAAGGACATTTACTGTACGGCGCGTGGGACACATTCGCAGCGTTTAGGGCGGCGCGTTTGAGTATCTCCCAATCGCCATTATGATTTCCGGCGGATTCGTCCGGCAGGGAAAGGCCGTTAAATCGAGGTTCGAGGATCAACGGAATGCTCTTATCAAGAAGGTCGTCGGGGCCAAATCGATGGGGGAGAAGTTCGGGGAGAGGAACGTAATCGTTCGATTTGGAACAGGATTCGATTGAGGAGACGAAGATTTTGATCTCGGCAGCGGCGCGAACTTCTTGAAGAAATTGGCGGCAATGGCCACACGGCGCGGCAGAGACGGCAAGGAAATTGAGGCGAGATTCGTCGTTGAGAGCGAGATTCATGACGAGGAATTGTTCGGCGTGAACAGAGTGATGAAGAGGAAGGCCGGGGAATTCAAGATTCACTCCAAAGAACACTCTGCCGGAGGATCCGAGTCCGACGGCGCCGACGTGGAATTTAGAGATCGGCGGCCGGGCTAATCCCTGCGCCGATTCGACCAGAGATGGAAGAAGCTGAGGGATTGCGATGCCTGATTTTTTCGCCATGGATTCCGCTTCTGGTGCTTCGATTACGAATCTAGGTCCGTCCATTGCCGGCGAAAATGGCGGCGGCGGTGACGGAGAGGAGGAATAAGACCTGGTCGGAGTAAGGGGCGGAACTGATGAGAGCGAATACAAGATGAGAATATAAATAGATTTTTATTTTGGATTTTATATTATTATTATTATTATTAGAGTCGATGGACGAAAATTCATAGAAAACTATTTATTTATTTATTTCAGAAAATTGATTTTTTTTTAATAAAAAACAATTATTCCCAAAATAATTGGAATTAAATAATTTGAACATTTTAAAATATTTAATTTGTATGATAATAATGCAATGCAAATTTCATATGAAAAAAATAAATTAAAATTACAATTTATTAAAAAATAAATTAAACTCTTACTTTTTAATTTTTTAAAACGATTATTTTTAATCCTAGTTGGAGATAGGTTGTTAGCATTGTAACTTAGCTATATTTACCTACCCAGTAATGGATCCTTCGTGTAAATGAGATCCATTTCTTACCATTCTTTTTAATCTTCTTCTTTTCTTTTTTTAAATAAGGATAATTATTGCGTAAGTACAAATCAACCATAATTATTGATTGAATCATTCTTTTTTATGGGAAAAAAACACTTAATCATTAAGCATTAACTGCCGATCACAAAGGCAATATAAAAAATAAAAAAAAATAAAAACTAGCAGGTTGATGAATTATTATCCTGATATTTAATAAATGATTTTCTCTATCTCGCATGATTATGATGAGTTGAGTCAAAGAGAATAAAAAATATAAGATTAACAACCGTACATGCATAATTTGTGCAGTGCATACAGCTCCACAATAGAATTCATTCGAGTAGGATGGATTGATGGTTGTCATAATACACCTACTGTCAATCATTTGATATATAAGATGCTTCCAAATAATTGGACTTCTCCCATTGGTTCGCTTCAAAAGGTAGCTGGGTAGGAAACTCTAACGGTTAGGTCTCTCGTAATATTATAAACATAATGTAATTATTTATTTTAAATTATCGTGCATAGGTGTTTTAGTTGTAACATATGTAGTTACTCGAGAGAAATGGATGAGAATCATAACATATTTTTTAAATGTGAAATATCTGAGGATCCAACTATCCAAAGATGTGTTTGTATATGAATTCCCTACAAATATATTATCTAAATTTGTGCATTTTTTTATAAATTAATATTCTTATAGTAACTAAATTAAATAACATTATATCGTTAATTAAAAGAGTACAAGATGAACAACATACATAAGCATTCAATTGAAGGGAAAATGGGGAGCGTTTGGATGTGGGGGTAAACTCAAATCCACCCATGTTTATACCGAACAGAGATATTCTGGATTTGCGCATTCTTATAGGCGGCACAGGCGACGAGATACACGAAAATCAGAACCACCACCGCGACGATGAGAACGGCGTTTGCCTTCCGCCACTCCTGGCGGAGGTTTCCGAGCAGCCCTGCCTTGCAGCCGCTGCAATCGTAACAGAGTCGGGTCCTGTCGTTGCTCCACATCAAGCAATCCGGGTCAGACGTCGGGTTGTTCGGGTTTACCCATGTCGTCGGGGTCTCGTAAGTGTATCCGCACGCCGCCGGCGGTTTGCAGCAGCCTGACTGTTTAAATTTAGAGGAAAATGGATGAGATCAAATCGGATTAGGTTTTATTGGATTTATTCGATGAAATCGTTAGGGTTTTGGATTGCTGTTCTGCTTTTGTGATTCGAATAATGTTTTGCTTTTGGTGTCTAAATGGGGTGAGATTCCTTGAAAAGCATTGTTCCGTTCCTGTTTCTAATTCCACTTCCGAGATTCGATCGAACCTTCTTCATCTTCATCTTCATCTTCATCTTCATCTTCATCTTCATCTTCATCTTCATCTTCATCTTCATCTTCATCTTCATCTTCATCTTCATCTTCATCTTCATCTTCATCCCAAACTCCTTTTTCTTTCTGTGTCTCGGAGTTTCCATTTCCATGTCCCCTTCACAGATTCCGTGAAACCAGTTCTTCACGGATTTATCTCTCTCAATTAATTACAATTTTTGAAAAATAACTTACCTAATGTTTTTGTTATTATTATTATTTAGTTAAATTAATAAAAACATTTATAAACTTTCTATTTTGTTTTTTTATTTTTTTACATATCAAAGAGAATATATTATAATAACTAATTATACGGTATATCTTAGATATCGGTAAACAGTTAATATTTTTTCTTTATTTTGTTAGAGTTATTAGCCGTATATTTTATCTTATTTACTTTGTTTACCATCTTATTTACTTTACTAGATTTAGTTAGTTTTATTTTTAGGTATTAGTCGGTTGTATTATATTTTAACTGTAAACATTAATGGAGATTACTTCAATCCCAATTCCATTTCAGTAAACTATCTAAGTTATTTTTTAGACTCAGTCTAATTGTTCCAATTTCAAACAATTTTTATTAAAAAATGAATTGAACACTTTTAAAAAAATAACTTAGCTAATGTTTTTGTTATTAATATATATATATTTTTTAGTTAAGTTAATAAAAATATTTATAAACTGAATGGTCGAGTTGGGTTTAGTTATTTTTTAGGCTCAGTCTAATCGTTCAAATTTCAAATAATTTTGATGGGTTGGTTAGCGGTTCTAGTCATTTGTTTAATTTTGTTTTTTTAAATAAAAGGTTAGTGAGTAGAACATTTATTTGTTTATTTTCATAAAAAAAAATGATGCATAATAGTGTTATTTATTTATTTTTATTTTTTAATGTTCAAAAGTTAATATTTGTTTTAGACAGAGTATTAATTTAGTAGTACTTTTGTCTCAAATATATTCTAAAGAATAATGGTTAAAAACAAGGGTAATTCATTTTAATAATAATAATAAATAAAAACTTGCCTGAAGTGGGGAAATATCCGCCGCGAAAAACTGGTGGGCGGAGGAAAACTGCCGATCCAGCTTTGGACAGACATCGGAAACAGCCAAGCACGTACGCACGTTCTGCCAACTTCCGGTGCTAGTGACGTGGTTTCGGAGCCATGAGGAGTAACCGTCGAGGCGATACTCCTGGAACCGGGTACCGGCGACGGGATGGCTGCCGTCGGGGCGGGTGACGGTGAAGGCGATGACAAGGAGAATTAGGTGGAGGAGGATGAGGAGGGCCATGCAGAAGAGGTAGACAGCCAAGAAACCAGGGCGGTTGCAGTAGGCGCCGACGAAGCCGACGAGAGAGACGAGGAGGAGGAGGCCACCGAGAACCACAACCGGCCAGCGGAGAAGCTGGACACACTCGTTGTCGGGCTTAGAGGCAAGCCAGATTCCGGCGGCTATGACGGGGATGGAACTTAGGAAGATTAGGAAGTTCAGAATCGCTGTTATGCGGTTGCTTACCGCCATGGTCGCTTTAGAGATATAGGGCCGACAAGGTATGCTGTGGTTCAAGTTTGGGAGGATTGAAATGGCTCAACCAACATGGGTGAGTTTTTATAACAACAGAATCTATTTTATTTTTTAAAAATATAACTTCACCCTTTTCCATACTTTCTTTTTTTAATTTCACGTAATTCAATCAGTTTTTAATGTGTCCATAATTAAAATTTTAATAACATTTATTCCGTACAATATTAGTATAATTTATTCAATTTTTCATAAATAGTTTAGGTGTAATTTATGCAAAATTTTTAAAATAATATAAATATATATTATAGTACATGTCGATTTCAAGCTTAAGTTGGTGTTGATAATCGACATGTCGATTTGAATTGATAAGTTGCAGTCAATTTTAAAGAGAATGGGATAGTTACGCTTTTTTTTTTATTTGATATATATATTTTTTGTAAATATTATAGGTATAATTATAATTTTGAAATTATAGAGAGAAAATTTGTAATTTAATTGCATTAAAAGAATTCATCACAAACCGCCCCTAGTGCATGGCGATGTCACGTGCCATTGCCGTCGGCTACAGACCCCAAAAAAGGTGAACCCGCGGTTTAGCCGAAACCGGAATTGTTTCGAACAAATCGCCTCGTGAAAAATGATAGTCCTTTCCGGTTCGGTCCAATGAGTTTTCCCAATAAGCTCGAACTGTCGTGGCCGTCCACGTGTTGAGGTTTTGTTCGCTCAGAGATGATTCCAACACGTGTTGAGTTTTTTATTGGTTCATCGTGGGCTTCGAAATTCGTTCGCGTTCAATTTTAGTCTATCGAAAACATTTAAATAACATTTTTAAAAAAGCGTGAGAATCTTTTTTTTTATTTAATTAATTTTTTTTATTTAATCTCTGGTCTTTTGAACTTAATTAGGTATTCCACAATCGTCTAAAAAAAAATTTAAAATTTCAAAAATTTCAATAATACATTAAAAATTTTAAAAATAACTAAAAAAAAAATATTGGAAATTACCGGTAACATTAGTTTTAGATAAAAGCTTTATATTTTATTTAAACTTGTTAAGAGTTTTAAAAATAGACAAGTAATCTTCAAAAAATACATCTAAGTTTTTATTTATTTTTATTAACTATCAAATTTACAAAAATTACTCATTAACTTTCAAAAGTAATATGAAAATGCCGATATATAGTTTTTGTGTGTATATAGACTATAAAAATTTGTTTGACTATTTATTTATTTATATATATATATAAAAGTAAAGTGGGTTAAGGTTACTCCCAAACTGATCTTTAGATTTTTTTTTTAGTTCAAAATTATTGCTGGTATATTTTTATTAATTTAACTTTAAAACTGAATTTTATTTAAAAAATTCTGAATTATTCCCAATTCATGGAATAACTACAAAATTTAGAAATCAATCTACATACAAAATTAGTTTTCCTTAATTATAGACCATTGTTTATCTTCCTTTTTTTAGGGTAAGATTTTATATCATTGTTCGACATGATTGATCCACTAACAGCCATCACTAACATAAATATATACCGATGAGAAGAGGGCCAACAAAATTTCATAAGGCATGTGTTTACAATATGACACGTGAACGCACCTGAAATTGGAAAAAGAAAAGAAAAAAAAAAGAAGGAAAAAACCTTATTTATTAAATTTAGAATTATTCACAAAACGTAGAAATAAGTCTACTTTTTGTTAGTCTTCCAAACTTTTTTATTAAGTTAAGAGAGTCTTTTTTAGAGATTCATTAAAGTTGGGAGAAATTAAAAATAAAGTCAAGAAAACTTATATTTAAAATTCACAATATATTTTTGATTTATAATGTTCCATACAAATTCATTTTATTACAAACTAATCTATATTTGGTAACCTATTTATTATTTATGGCAATAAACATGAATTAAAATATATCTGATACTTCAGGAATATTTTTTAATATTTATATATTTATTTACTATTAATATTTGTTGAGTACATATATATATATATATATATAAATTTGAAATTAATCTATAAAAGGGAGGGACCAAACTCAGATTCAGATTCACACGTCTATTGCGTAACGCGCGTACAGATCGCATTTTTCTTCTCCACCGTCACCGATGTAATTCATTCCAACTTCCAGGGGTACTTTCGTACTTTCCTGTTTTCATCACTTGCTCCGTTGGCCGATACTTCACTGAACAAATAAAATTTATAAATAAACAACGAGGAACATAAACCACCTTTTCGCCCCCCCGCCTTTCTTCGTCCTCTTAAGCCCACTTGGAGACGGAGGCCACCGACACCGCCACCGCCACCGCGCCGGCTGCTGTTTCCCTTCTTACTCGTTTCTGCAATGAGGTTACCGTCCTCTGAAATTCTTGTCCTCTTGCTATACTTTCACCTTCTTCTCTGCTTCGCTACTTTCCCTTCCCTTTCCATCTCCATCTCCATCTTAACCGTCACTAAATCCGACTTGGTGTTCGGCGAGATCAATGCAACTTCCGATTCTAACTCCTCGAGATCCGCCAATGACGACCATAGTTTTGCTGATATAATCGATCAGGCTCTCGAGAGGGAATTCATTGAGAATGGGCAGAGTGATCAAGGTTTGTTGATCTGCATTCCACTTCTCTTTTCCTTGCATTCTCTGTTGTTTTAGGGTTTGTAAGCTCCCTTGTTGGGCTGGGAATCCGTAATTTGCGGAATGCGTTTGTGTTCTTTCATTTCTTTGATTTTTGAACATTGATGCCAGTTTTTCTTCTTTCCTTTGATTTTTTCGGTTTCTGGTTAGTTCTTGTTCGTGCCTCTGTCGCGTGTTCTTTTACGTTTACTTTTTATGTTTGTTTCCACCTGTTCCAGTTACTCGTCAGGTGTTCTTACCTCGAGAGCTGTTTTACGTTAGTGATTTGGTTTGGTATTGGGAGTTTGTTGGAATTCATGTTCTGCATGCTACTTTGATGCTCCCTCGGTCTCCGGAAATGTGGAAAGTTAGTTAGCAGGAATTGAACTGGAAAGAGCTTTTGATGCACTATGGTCTTGGAAAATTATATAATAATTTAATAAATTCCATTACATTCCCGTATTCCTTTTGGCCTATTCTTGAGAAATTAACTATGGCTTCATTAAATTTATTGAGAGTATCCATGTTTTTCACTTTCCCTTGCAGCCGCGGATGCTGGCAGCTTCAACAACAGCGTAGCTGATAAGCAGGTTAGGTTGACGTTTTTCCTGGTCACTGCCGGTCTTTTCTTTCTACGAACTTTTAATAGTAGAAAATCTAAATAATAGAACCCAGAAGGCAAACCAACCTGCTCTTTCTGTTCAATATGTGTCCTTTTAGTTAATTCAAATTTCCATTTGAACACGACAAGATTCCTCTGAATTCAAGCCATCAGATTTAAGTTCTCTGATGGGGTATTATCATCCTCTTGCGTCCCTCTCATTTTAACCAATGATTACTATGAGTATTTTTAGGAACAAATTATCATGCCGTAGGAATGACAAGGGTGTTTAGTAATGTACGCCCAATGTTATCCTTTACTGGTCTTTTTAGCTGAAATGAACGTGTTTCCATTTGTCAGGCAGTTTTGGAGACTGTTGCCAGAGTTAAGTCAAAGAAGAACGAATCGAAAGAGGAGAAGTATGTTCTTCTTCTTCCAGTTCATGTATACAAAGCTTTTTTTTCATAGGTTTGAATTGAAGTGTTTATCATGAATGCTAACCCATTATTAGAAGATGTGTTCTGATCTACAAAATTACACTGTAATAGTACTCTTTATTTGTTTTTTTGGACCTTAGATCATTTCAGTTCCATGATGTCTTCAATTTAGATAATGAGAATCGAGCAGAAGACATGCCCACATTAATTGATCGGAAGGTATGCCTAATGTGTATACTTGATACATTTCAACTTTTCATTTTAAGTTCCACGATAAATATAATACTATTCTTGAAGTTGATTCTTTTTGATTAAAATGGATTATTTAATCAGGACAATGTCTTTATTATATCCAATCCCAAGTCGAAGTATCCAGTGCTCCAATTGGATTTAAGGTTGGCTTTCATGCACAGTCAACTTTGTCCTTGGGTCTCGTCTTTTTTCTTGATTCATTGTCATTTGGTATGCATCGACATGATGAAGGGTTACAGATCCAATCTCATCAAGTTGTTTTATATGCAGATTGATTTCGGATCTAGTCGTTGTTATTGTTTCTGCAACTTGTGGTGGCATTGCTTTTGCTTGTGCAGGACAACCGGTATGATTATCGTCCTTCTTCTTTCCCTCTTTCCCTCTCTCTCTCTCTCTCTCTCTCTCTCTCTCTCTAAAGAATGAAATCGTTATCATAGTCTAGTACTGTAGCATTCTTTTTGACCATGGCATAGATGCATAAGTGTTCTTGGAGAGCTCCTAGGATCAATGCCCAACGTGATAAATAACTTTGTTGAGAAGTCGCATGCAATGAGAAGAATACTTTATTTATCCTTTAAGGGTATGGATTTTTCATCATGATTCTCACCCCTTGTTAGAACAGTTACCCTAAGAAATGAATATGCATCTTATTAGAGTTATTGTGCTTATTTGGGTGTGTTTTCAGTAGTTTTTTTAGAAAATAATTTAAAAACTATTTCCCATTGTTTTCTAAAACTAGTTACTGATCTATTTGAGTCTGACTTTTTTAATACAAAACAGATTCCAGTTTTTCGACTTCATTTCTAACTGGCTAACCTTTAAACATATGCTTTCATTTCTAAATTTTTTTGCTTTACCTTGAGAGGGCAAGCGTCAGGGCACAAGCTTCAAAATTGTTTTGGCAGACCTAAAACTATTTTCTTTGTAAACGTGCGATGGCATTGTGAATTCTGCAGGTCTTTACTGGATACCTGTTGGCTGGATCTCTCATTGGACCCGGAGGTTTAAGCTTTGTCAGTGAAATGGTGCAAGTATGTTTCATTTATGTCTATCTAATTTAATTAACAAATTTATGAATCTCTCCCTGGTCCTTTTATGTTGTTACATTCTTTTTTATGATAGAGCCAATGGATATGCTTGTTGGTTTTTGGGTACTAGATAAAATTTGTAAAGGGATTATAATGATTCATGTGATAGGCATACGAGTATACTGCTATTAGTGAATGTTACAGATGACCATGTGTACCTTATATATATTTTTTTATTTAATGAGAAAGTGAGCTTTCATTGTGAACAAATGAAAGAATACAAAAGGGCATACAAAAAATCAGTCTAGCAAGTTGAACGACTCTAGACCCAAAGAACTATACAAAAACGGGTCCAATCTAAATGGACTAAACTTAGAGAGTAATTACAAAAAGCCTTGGTCACTGATGAGAGGAACACCTAACAAGGGAACCACATCTCTTTCAAATATCTCTCGAACCCCTCAAAAACTCTCTTGTTTCTCTCCAAGCACATCTCCCAAAGAATAACAAAAAAAGGAAATTGCCACAAGAAGGGAGAATGTATAATGATAGGACCCATGGTGTTGACTCTCACACCCAAAACCTGCCAAGCAAAGAATCACACCTTCTTGGACATTTCAACTTCCCATGGGAGGTGAATGAAGGAGAATTGAGAGAAACTAGAGCTGCTCAGACGATGTAAGATATAAAAAAGAACACTTGTTCGAAGGCCATGGGGAACATATAAGAAGATCCTTACCCCCCGGTTGCAAGCTGTCTGAGTCCAACAAGACAAGTAAAGAATCAAAGTTCATTGTCTTCCATATCCAACAGATAAAGCCCAAATGGATCAAAGCAAGCCCTCCTCAGAAGAAAAGATAGAACCCACCCAACACCCCTCCAGGGACGCAAATGGTAAAGATAGGGGAAAAGGGAAGCAAAAGAAGAATCACCCACCCAACAACCCATCTCAGACAAAACATTTCACATTTCTCTAGAAGAACTAATACCCCAAACAAATTGCGTTCCAAGGGCTCCAAGGTATGCCTTTAAAACCCCTAGCAGAGACCTAAGCAAAAGGTTGGGGGCCATAAATACTAGCAATCACCCAAAGCTACAAAAAGGAAAGGTGGAAACACTACAGCCACGAAGTGGCTTCACTTAGCTAGCAAGGCCTCATTACAGAATCTAAGATTACCAATACCCAAACCCCATGACTTGATGAGTCTAGAAACGAACTCTCATCGAAGTGGGAACCACCTCCTTCACCTACACATTTCCACAATCTAAGATTATGTATACTTGTCAAAGCAAAGTAGTTGTCTACTTTCTCTGTGTGGTTTTTTTGTAAGTTATGGAGTAATGAATATTACCTTAATATATTCTATTGCTTCACAAGAATTAAACTGTCTTTTAACTATACATTCAGGTTGAGACAGTTGCTCAGTTTGGTGTGATCTTCCTTCTTTTTGCATTGGGCTTGGAGTTCTCCACTACAAAAGTCAGCTTCATTTTTATTTTGGATTTTTTTTTCAATGATTAGCTGGCTTACAAAATATTTAGAACATGTCAATAATCTCTCTATTCTTTTTCCAGCTTCGTGTTGTTCGAGCAGTGGCTGTTCTAGGAGGATTGCTCCAAATTTTCCTTTTTATGTGCTTGTCTGGAATTACAGCTTCAGTATGTCTTACATTCTGATGGGAATTTATTCCAGCAGTATGCTGATCACCCTTTTTTCCATTGTATTTCTCTGCTGGATGACGAGTATGGTCACATTTTCAAGCACAAAATTCTGATTGCGATTCTTTCATCCAATGCTCTTCAGAATGGGATAATCTTTTATCATACTTCGTGGTTTCAAATTTTATTATTCTTGCAAATTCATATTTCCTCAGTGGATTCATTTCGTGGTATCGAAGTATTTGTCAAGGTCCGATTGATCCATACTAAAACTTTCAGTTGTGTTGTTTTCCTAGGCCCAAGTTAAAAACATATCTTGATGGCTTAAGTAAGCTCAGTGCAGTTACACTTGAGCCTTTCTGCTATGTAGTTGTACATCTGGTCAGTATACACAACTAGGGGGCTAAATTGCCTTTTGTGGCCTTTTTGATGGTCTTTGGTTTAGCTTACCTACTGTTTTTTTCATTGGGCTTTACTGGAACTTTGGTGGATTATCAAAATAGGTTTATTGCTTGACGTGAAAGTTTTGTAGTTGATGTTATTTCTGGGATATTTTTGTCTCCTCATTCTTCTTGCTGTATCCGTAGTATAAGTGCATTTTTTTTTATTGTTACCCTCAATGGTTTCTTCTGATGTGAAATTGCTTGCTTTTGCAGCTGTGTGGTGGTAAATCATCAGAGGGGGTCTTTGTTGGGGCATTCTTGTCTATGTCTTCGACTGCAGTGGTAATTTCTTGTGATTTATGCACTACATTTTTTAGTTGAATGAAGTTATTTTACCTACGGTGTGGCTAAAGGAGCATTGGGAGACAGTTCGAAAAATGAAGAAAATTTAAAAAACATTGAGAGAGTTATGAATTCCACACCTTTGTTTTTTTCTTATGCTAATCTATAACTTGGTAAATGTTTTACCATTTTTCTGATTTGTAAAGAATGTTATTCCCAATGGAATATGTTCATCAATTATTACTCAATCTCATAACAACCTCACAACAACCTTCCTTTGTACACTATTTTATATCCTCTAAGATCAGAAGATTTGTTTTGAAGTTTTGGATAAATATAAATATGAATGTGATGTTTTTCAACGCCATTTATTCCAACTTTAAGAAAACTGCTTTTGTAGGCCAGTGACAATGGGCTTCAGAGTTTTTATTTTTTTTTATTTTCATCAAGTTTTTGGTCTTGTTTTAAATAATTATTTTGAAGGAACTTTGCATTGGATAAGTATTTTTTTTAAGAAATAGAATTGATTGCTGCTTTCCTCGGTCATTAATAAGCTTTTTATGGTTATCTTATTTAATTTGGGCACTTCCACACTATTATCTGATGTAGGTCCTTAAGTTTTTAATGGAACGAAATAGCATCAATGCCCTTCATGGTCAGGTGACCATTGGTACTCTTATTCTTCAGGTATACAACTTAATCTTCTTCCAACACTTATATCATATTACTAATTAGTGATGGCTTGGTTATGTGGTATCCTAAATACTGGGCTGTATTAGAAGTTTTGTCCTAGGGGTGTGTGTGTGTGAGAGACAGAATGTTTTTAACAGATAACCACTAGCTTACAAGCAAAATATTGATGAGATCTTTTTTGGTTCAATGTGCACCACCAGGATTCAACTGTAGGATTGCTGTTTGCCCTGCTTCCGATTCTTGGTGGTACTTCTGGTGTTCTTCAAGGAATTCTGTCCATGACTAAGTCGTAAGAATAGCTGCTGTCTGTATATGTTCACGAGGATTCTTTTTTAGTTTTCTTTTTTTGTTAAATAAGTCAAGTATCCAGCATCACTAAAAATTTCTTTTCCAGCATTATGGCGCTTAGATCTGAAAACATAGCTAGTTGGTGTATGGACTACTAATTCTGGCTACTCCTTTCATTTAATTTTCTAGTTGTTCGATCAGACAACTGAGATTATTTTGACTACTCTTTTCATTCAACTAGAACTAATACATCCCAGCTAATTTCTTTCTTTTCCAGGTTGGTGGTCTTGATTACGTTTTTTATTTTTTTGTCAATATTATCTCGCACATGTGTGCCGTGGTTCCTTAAGCTTATGATTAGCCTGTCATCTCAGGTAAGAGCAACCTTTTCTCTGTTTGCTACAACTATTGCTTCATATTCTTATCAAAATCTATTCCATGCAGACTAATGAGCTTTATCAATTGGCAGCTGTTGCATTCTGCTTACTTGTAGCTTGGGTTAGTTCCACATCCACTTCCTAATGCTTAATTCTAGAACCATACATGTTTTTACTTCTAGTATCAATTGGGTGGACATTGGTATCATACATGGTCAAGAACTTCAGTTTTCTAGCTGTGGAATTTTCCTCTCTCAGGATTACATATTCTATTATGAAAAGTAGGACTTGAAAAATGGTTCTTATCCAGTTGTCTTATCCTTTTTTCTCCCCCTATTAAAGCCAATAAGACTTTAGAGTCGAGAATAAAGTTGTTGGGCATGGTCTATCTACAACACCTAGCATCTACCAGTACTTTTTTTGGGTGCATGCAAGTGCAGTACTGATTTATTTATATTACCACCTGTACAGTGCAGTGATAAACTTGGTTTAAGCCTTGAATTGGGTTCCTTTGCTGCGGGTGTGATGATATCAACTACTGATCTTGCTCAGCACACACTCGAACAGGTAATATGGATTTAGAATGCACTCTGTTTTAAAGCCTGAAGGTTTTTCCATTTCAGTTTTTTATGCTGTGGAGAACAGGTGGAATTTTTTGAAGCATTTGAAAACTATAGTAAGCTTTCAGGTCTGAAATCATGCTACAAACATGTGTTGACATGGAAAAAGGTCTAGAAATACTGTGTCGATGATTATAGATATATCTATTTTTTCTGTCGGGAAATGAGAATTTGTATAGAGTATCTGGGTACTTGAATGATACTGTACGTTTCCAAATAATTTAGTTTTAAATGTATATATATATATATATTTGTGGGGAGGGGAGGGCAGCAATGATGGTCACGCATATTGATAATTCCCATGTTCCTGATGTAATGACATCCTGCATCATGAAACTTATGATCTGGCTCGAAATATGTATTTTTTGGGGGTTGAGCATCAAGCTTATTGATAATTACCCATTCCAGATGTAATGAAATCCTGCAGCATAAAACTTATGATCCAGCTTGAAATGTATCTTTTTGGTGGTTGGGCATCAAGCTTATTGATAAATCTCTTGATCGAGATGTAATAAAATCCTGCAACATAGAACTTATGATCTAGCTTGAAATATATTTTTTTGGGGGTTGGACATCAATCTTATTGATAATCTCACGTTCTCGATGTAATGAATTTCTCCGACATAATTTTGGGTCCCGGATAAACAAGATGTTGACAATTAAATTTCTCATCAGCTTTATTTAACATTGTGATCTATTTTCTCTGAATCTGTTTTAGCTGTCATGAAAATTGTTAACACCTCTTCATTGGCTCGATTACCAGGTTGAGCCCATCCGCAACTTCTTTGCTGCACTTTTTCTTGCTAGCATTGGGATGCTTATTCATGTTCATTTCCTATGGAACCACATTGATATTTTACTTGCAGCTGTAATATTGGTCATCGTTATAAAAACTTTAGTGGTTGCTGCTGTTGTCAAGGGATTTGGATACAACAACAAGACTTCACTTCTGGTTAGATGTGTTCTAACAAATCTGTTTCTTCACAATGATTTATTTATTTATTATTATTATTATTATGATTATGATTGTTACTATAATGGTTGTTCAAAGAGGCCTTAGATAATTCCATCTTATAGGTTGGGATGTCACTCGCACAAATTGGGGAATTTTCTTTTGTCCTTCTAAGTCGTGCATCTAATCTTCATCTTGTCGAGGTTGGTGCTTGAATTGTAAGCTTGTCTCTGATTGAGGTTTGTAATTTGTTGATGTTGATAAGAACTGTCTCTAAACTCGAAACATAAATTTCCACTTTGTTTTCCAGTACTTGCGTTGACTTATGTTAACGTAGTACGCTTGCATCTAGAATTATAAAATCTGCTAGGTTTCAAGTATGGATAACTTTTCCATGTTTACATGCCTACCCAAACAGCCAAGTATGTTAAACTTATCTCCTTTTGAGCAAATGAAACAAGTTGCAAATGGTATAAATGGTATAAAGGGTGATTTGCCTTGGAATTAGTCTACATTTTTTTTTTTGGGGGG
>NW_019268519.1:3332222-3355070 GCF_002738365.1 Cucurbita moschata | reverse complement strand
GGGGGGGGATGTTGGCTCTTCGTGGGGGAATGATGCAGATCATGCTTTAAGGAGAACCCATTTTCTGTTTAATCTTTCATATTATTATTTTTTACTTTTGTTCATTAAAATTTTGAAGTTCTTACAATGTTTTCCTGTTTCATTTTTAAATAAAAATTTCCTCTCACAGTTAAAAAAAATATTCAGGGAAAATTGTATGTACTGCTGCTGGGGACAACTGCACTTAGTCTGGTGAGTTAATTAATGTATGTTTATAAGTTTCTTTACTCTCTTCTTATTTTTGTTATTATTGTTATTTAGATTGGCCATCAAGATAAATGAACACAGAATCTTTGTGCTGGCAAGACTTACTAGCATTTTTTGTTTTTTCTTTATTGAAGTCCCCAAACACCTAATTTCTAATGCGTACCCTGCAATGTGATTGAACTCTCCCCATTCCACCCTCGTTAAGCCATTGTGGGTCTCTTTTGCAACAAATAATTTGCTAACCTAAGACTAAATAATTTATCGAAGTTTCCATTAAGATTCCTGCTCTGTTGCCAATCAAATGAAAAACGTCATTAATGTGTTGGTCTTTGGTGACGTATCCCAATGAGAAACCTTACCAAAGAAGTTAAATGATCTAATTTTATTATTGTAATTGAGTGTGTGCTAATAAACCAACTGTGTAGGTGACTACCCCATTGCTTTTCAAGCTTATTCCTGCTGTGGTACGTATTGGAGTGTTGTTCCGCTGGTTTTCACCTGATGGTTTGAGTGAGGTAACTTTCAGCCTCTAGTAACTCACCTCTCAGTTCTTGTTGGATATTGTTCCCAAGATAACGTGCATGGTTTTTCCTACCAGACGGGATTTAAAGGAGATGGCTTTCGAACAGATGGTATCAAGCGCATCACTTTGGTGGTTCAAGACTCTCACGTTTCATGATATTATGCATGCCATGAAAGCAAACGACAGTGGTAACCACATTTTGACCGAAGGGTTCTTGTGAAATAGAACAGGTGCAGGAGAGTGAAAGGTGTTATTAGGCTCACAGTATTTTACTGTCCTGGACCTGAAGATGCTAACTTTCCATGCAAAATTCCGACACAGGCAAAGATCATATCAAAATAGTTCCACTGGGATGGAGAACCAGAGTAGTGTGAATACGATTCTCAAAATCCCATTCACAAAAAATTCCAATTTTTGATCTAGGCCGTTATGTTATTATAGGTGGCCTATTCATTGTAAAATAATTTCCCTTTGTTAACGCCGTTCATTTCATTCTATATGTTCTTTTACAAGTTTGAGTCACAGTTGTCCACACCCCCCAACTTTTATGTACCCGAAAAGTAATGTAGTTCAAAATTTTTTTAGTGCATCCAGGCCATTTTCAGTCCGCAGAGAGGCTCAGATGATGGACGGATTTGACTTGTTTCTTCAAAATTCATGCTGTTTGAATTTCTCACCAACGACCTAGAGAGGGTAGGAGCTGCTGCCTCGATGTCTTGGACAGCAATACTTCTGCGGAAACAAAGTTCGGCATTTTTGAGGTCAGTAATAATGAAATGAGTATCAGATAAGTAGGCCATATCCAATGCACCTTAAAAGTAGTTTGCTTTTCAAAGCCAGAAATACCAATGTGATTGATAAGGCTACACGTCCTTTCTTTCATTGAAAGATCAACATCAATCAAAAGTGAATTATGTTCACTAAACACTTGGGTCCACTGGTCCCTCCTCTCCCAGTTCCAAGTGCCACAACAAGACAAACAAAATGCATTATTTCCATTCCTCTTTTTTCCTTGAAGATTATATTAGTTTATCTTCCTCAAATCTTCTCTTTATCCTTTCCTTTTGAGATCAAACGGCTTTTTATTAGATAGGGGTATGCACTCAGGGTTCCCTTTATAAAAGCATCACATTCTGGAAGCTCATTTTCTTTAGAATAGATTCTCAATATGAGGATTAAGCTTTGTTGTATTATTAAATCATGGCAGAACATGTCAACAAATTGAAATGAGAGTTTCTACAAGGTTCTGATAGCGATTTAGACGATGACGGCATGACGACGAAGACGACAGGTGTAATGCACAGCTAGGGAAAGAAGATAAAACCATGGCTTTTTGCTCTGTGTGCTTAGCTTAGAACAAAGGGTTTATCCTCCACACAAAGTATATGTGATCTGTGTTTGAAATTTATCTGCTTGCTGGTTGTCCCAATACCATCCATCCAAACAAACTATACTTTTGACAACTCAGTGATGCCTACTGCAGGTAGTAAAGAGGACATCTTGGGTAGGTTGAAAAGTGATTATAAATGTTGCAGAGACGTTTTTGTTTTTATATTTTCTGTTAAGCAAAATGAAGTCCTGAAAAATCCAAATTACTTGAGAATCCCTATGATTTTTGCTCTTCTTTCAGCATAATGATGGTGGTTCATGGTACAGACCAGGGTTGTGATTCTTTAAGGAAGTTTAGTGCATGTTAGAAGATACTTCAATGGTTTAAGCTCAAAGTTAGCAGATATTGTCTGTTTTAGCTTGTTACAACCTTATCTGCTAGAGAGGTTTTCACACTTAATAAGAAATGTTTTATTTTTTCCTCCCATCGATGTGGGATCTCATAATTCACTCTCTTTAGGGGCCAACGTCCTCGTTGGTACACTACCCAATGTCTGGTTATAATACTATTTATAATAGTCAAAGGCCATCGTTAGTAGATACTGTCTTCTTTGGACTTTTTTCCTGCGAGCTTTCCTTCAAGATTTTTAAAACGCATCTACTAAGGAGAGATTTCCACGCCCTTACTCTTATATGAATATTTCGTTACCCTCTCAGAATACTTTATACATCTCAAGAGACAAGTCAAGTAGGAAACTGTTTTAGAGGACCTTTTTCTTATTATATGGGTACAATATTTAGGCGTTTTAGACTATAAATGAGTAGGACCAATAAACCTTTTCATTATTTAAATTGAATGATATGACCCCATTCTCTTTATTGTCCTCAAGTTTTGTCCTTTCGTTCTGGTATTAACTGTACAGCAATTAACTCATCTTGATATACACACAGGAACATGGTAATATCATATGTTTTAGCAAGTGAGTATCATTTTGTAGACAACCTTATCTAAATTTGATTCCCATTCACTGGCTGTTCTAAGTTGAAACAATTCTCACTCAGTTTACTCATCCTCCCTCCTCCTTAGATTCCCTCCTTTATATCTTTTCCCAAGATTTTATTTTGTCCCACATGAAATAACAAAACAAAACTCCGTTTGGAATTATATTTTGTCTCCATCATCAAATTCCATCCTCAAATTATTATATCATTCAATCTTAGAAACCCCGAAGGGATACAATGATAAAATCTTTCTTTCTAACCCTTTTGCCTTTGATTTTCTCCCCGTCTTGTCTATTTTTGTACGATACATTTTCTTATTTTTCATTCAACACAAAGCATCTTTCAAAGTTATTTAACTCTTAGAGAGAGAGTTAAGGGGGCTTCTGTGGGCGATTCTGTAATTGCAGGCAGCTCAAATCTAATTAGATGATGACTGTGCACGAAACTCTTCGATGTTGAGTTGGAGGATGCGAACTGACCCTAAAAGATCTTCTGTCCTATCTTAAGAAAGGTGAAAAACTTTCATTTCGAGACTGCGACGCGGCTCATTGCAGAACACTTTCCCCCTTCTTTAGTAAGATCAGGGTAAATGAAATTTTGATTAGAAAATTTCGTAAGAATGAGAAATGAAAGAGGAGAAAGAGACGTAAATGAAAAATACTTCCTTGTCTTTGGGGGTCGTGTAGACATCCTAATCTTGTCCTAAATAAGTCGAATGATATCCATTCCTTGTCTTTGGGGTTTTTTCGTAGGGTAATTATCTGAAGAGAGACGGAAGGAAATAATGTGGGTGTTGATTCTGCAGAATTAAAAGAGAAAAATTATGAAATTTATTGAAGAAGAAATTAATTAGAGGCATAGTGCTTCAAAATTTGTGGGCCAAAATTCATTGGTAATTAAGGAGAGAGGCAGTAATGCCTCAACACTCCAAACTTCTTGTCATAGTTATGACCAAAGTTAAAAGAAGCAAACCCTTTAGACATTTTGTTGAAATAACATTGAAGGGTTATGAATCATCTCGTGTTATTAAATGATCCAACTTATCTTAATCCAACGATTTAAGTTTTCAAGCATCAATGAGAGCTTGAATATAACTTCTCAAAGTATTAATACAATCGATCATCAAGTTAAACCCTTTCGACCTAACGACAATTAGATGTTTTCTTGTATTTTTGCAGATTATATATTCACAGTACGTTGTAGAAATTTGTACTCCTTATGTTTGATGTCTTTTTGGTTGGGATAGTAACATTTCAAATTACTGACGTGAACAGCATGATTAATCGGTGTCACAAACACACTCTTACGGCAGAGTGACAACAATTGTGCAACACTTATTCTAACTTAGCGAACAATATCAATGTATGCTCAAGCCTCAAATCACATTTTAGAGGTAGAGAAATGTTTTAGAAAACGTGAAAACCCAAAACCATTATTCCATAACTTATTTTCTTCTTTTTCAAAACAAATCTGTTTGTTCATGACAAGAAGTAAGAACAATATTAAACAAACACTCACAAACGTGGGGCACCCAATGCATTCATTTAAGATAACATAATTAATTAACTAATAGAGTCAATCAAATTAAAAACTATAATCATCATCAATAACATGTCTTGTTTATTTCTTCCAAAGCAAAAAGATCAAGGGGGAAATATATTGAATTTGATGATGATTTGGGGAAGTTTTAACTAATAATAATAATAATGATGATGATGATTAGGTAACACTAATTGGGCCAACAAGTAGGGAACCGGGTGGTGGTGCCTTTTTGGGTTGTTCCAATTCCAATTTTGGAGCCCTTGGTGCTCCCAAAGTCAGCTCAAGATCATCATAAACCCAAACCGAAGAAGGAGAAGAAGAAGAAGAAGCTCCCAATAATTGCTGTTCTTCATTGTTCTTCATCACTTCCATGCAAGAACTTCTTGTAGGATTCTTCAAACTCAGCTCAATGTTCTTAGAATTTGTTGTTGTTGAATCATTTGCTGCCCCAACCTATGTGTTTTTTTTGTTCAATAACACAAAATTACACCTAAATTACAAATCAAAGCCGAAACCCATAAGAAGAACATTTAGGGGAAAAGGGTAGCAACCGTGTCAAAGAGGCTTGAGCGCCTGTTCTTCTTGTTGGCAGTGGACTGTCTAAGAAAATATTTTTGAGCATGGCTTGCTACTTGGGTTGGTGTTCTTGAGGTCACATAGTTTCTTGAAATCCCTCTCCAATCTCCTCTCCCAAGCTTTTCAAGTCCAATTAGAAATATTCTATGCTCCTCTTCTGTCCATGGAACCCCTACAAAAAAAAAAAAAAAAATCATAAAAAAAACTTTTTTAGGGTAAAAACAATGGGGTTTGGATCAAAATCAAGAATATGATGAATTTAAATCAAACCCATCAATAAAAATCAAAACTTGATCGTGAAAGAAAAGGAAAAATTGAACCTTTTTTCCTCTCTTGCTCTCTTGTGAGAAGGCCGTCTGAGAGATAGCCATTGGAAGATCGAGTTTCTTCGAGAGAATTATGATCGAGATGAACCCGAGTCGAGGAGGAGAAGGAAGAGGAAGACGAAGGAGAAGGAGAGGAAGAAGGTAAGCAATCAGTGCTGAAACTCTTCTTAATGGGAAAAGAAGAAGAAGAAGATGATGAAGAAGCATCAAGATGAACACCAAAGAGCCTAATGATACCATTGCTACCAACCAAATTGGGCGTTGAAGGTATGAAGTTGGTGCAAGTTCTTGAATTGTGACCTATGTTTCCACAATGTGAGCACTTTCTTCCCATTTTTTTACCACACAAATCTGATCTCTCCTAAATTTTTCACAATGATGATATCCCAACAACCAAAAAAAAAAAAAAAAAAAAAAACAAAATCTAGAGAGAGACAGAGAGAGAGATTTGAGAGTAAGACAGAGAGCACAAAAACAAGTGTATATTGGTGTGGTTTATATGATGATGGGGTTACACAAAATGGATATATAAAGATAAGAACCTGATTGGATGCCCTTTTATATACAACTTTTATTTCATTTCATTTTCTTTTTTTCTTTTTTCTTTTTCTCAACTTGGGTTTAACCTTATAAAAAAATATTAAAATATCATTTTTTTTTAATCCTTCAATTTTAGTCTGTATAGTTAGTTCAAATGTCTAAATTTAATCGAGAGATGCAGTAATATAGTCTGTTTGGGAAGCGCATCTCTCATTGTATACTGGATATCTCATACCCACTTGAGAAAGAAAGAATCTCGAATATCGCATATCGAAGAGACCTGTCCTATCCTGACTGACACCGAATGCTTCTACACCTTTGGTCGAAGAAAGCTATCAGACCGTTGGGTCAAAGCTGTTGAGAACCCTTTTGATATGAACAGTGTTGAGATATAATATAATATAGATATTTGTACTCAGTTAATTTTATTCTCAATATTTGTAGGGATTAGTTGTTGTATCCTATTTGAATATGAATAAGAATCTACACCTTCAATTCCAATTATATTATTTTTAATAGATAAGCTTCATCACCTCGTTCTTGGATTCTTCATCTCGATCTGTATTTGATTTTCTTTCTTTTTTGGGTTTTTACTGAAGTGGAAGGAAATCGAAGAATTTCTTAGGAACGAGAAGGTAATGAATGGGCTTTGGAATCTTAAAAAATAATATATATTTGTGGTTAGCATTAATATTAATATGTTTGTGTATATAAAATATATATCTCTTTCATAACATTAAATTATATGATAACATAGGAAGAAATATCGTAGAAATGCCCAAACTTTGAAACTTAAATTTGATTAGTGATTCAGCAATTTCTTAAGAAATTTAATGGAACCCACACCCATTCTTGTGTAATTATAATTTATTTTTTATTTTTTATTTTTTATTTTCTCGAATATGTAATTTTCTTATTATTCAAAGATGATAGCAATTGATTTCATTTTTTTTAATGAATTATTAATATTATAAATAATACTCACTAATCCAAGTGGATGATGAATAATTTAAAAAAAAAAACTAAAATTAGGGATTGAAATAAATTTTAGGGGATAGGATGCCATTCTTTTAATTATGGATTTTTTTAATAAAAAAACTATTTTATTTATAAAAAGTGTAGCTGAAAAGAAATTTCTATATTGTTTCATTAGAAAATTTTCTGAAATTTTCTTTTTTATGTTTTATTTTTCAAAAGTCAATGGCTGTTTTATTATATTATATAATTTCCTACTTAATTATTCTCTATAAATGATTACTTAACTTTTTCTAATGCTAATAATAACATCTTAAATTTTAAATTTTATTTTTATATATTATATTCAAACTCCACATATAAAAATTAATAATTATTCCCAAATTAAACATCTTGAAATTTTGTTTTTTTTTTACCCTTTTAAGGCAATTTGTTGTTGTTATTGTTTTTTTTTCATTAATTTTTTTATATAAAATATTATAAACATAAAATAAGGGATTTTTAAGCAAATGGGTTTTATAATCCATATTATGGAATCCAAGTTGAAGTGTTTTTTTTTTTTTTTTTTTTAAGTATTTTTTTGTTCCCACTATTTTCCTTTAATTATTTAATTTTGTTTTGTTGAGCTTTCATGGAACACTTAAATTAAGATTTATTCATTTGGCTTTATCATAAATAGGAATCGTTGCTACCAAATAAACAATAAAAGAAACAAAAATATATTATGGATCATATAACATACATATCATTCAATCATCAATTCAATCGCTTCATTTTAATTTTAGTATAAAGTTTAGGAACTAAATAAAATATGTTAGAAGATATAAAAGTCAAAATAAAATTTTAAGATTGAATATATTCTAACCAATGGAGTTTCGAAAACAAAGGTTGAATGAGAGAAGAAAAGGGAGAAGTTTGAATGTGGGAAAAAAGTGGCAAAGAATGGACATTGTTTCCACAAAGGTCACATTCACAACAGAGGAGGATCTCTATTTGCGCATGGTGGAGAACCTTTTGCTTTTCTAAACCCATTTTCTTACGTTCTTTTGTACCTCAATTATATTCCCTTCATCATCTTCCATTTCATCTTTATTTAACACTTTTGCTAAATTTTGATATCGTCTATGTCTATGTCTGTGTTTTTTCTTTCTGTTTGTTCATTGTTATGATATCGAAGAAAGTTTCGTTGTCATTATTAGATTGTTTGGCAACGTGACATAATGTCAATAAAAGAGATGAAGGAAAACCTTTGATGTGGATTACCCTTCACCCCGTTTTTGTGTTTTATACCTCGAACAATACATTCAAATTTTGTTTAAAGAAATGTCTTTTAAGTTAGGTCTAGGGTTTTGATTCAATTATTTTGATGCTGTCTACCATAATCTTTATATTTAAAACAAAAAACAAAAACAAAAAAAAAAATAATAAAAGAAAAAACAGTTTTTATTCCTCCCTGTTCAAAATTCTCATCCCATTTAATTTACGAAAGATCCCTGAAATCACTTTTCCTCAAGTAAAATCCTGAAAATATCAAAATGAAGAATAGAAATCAAGCAAAATGCTAAAATCATGAAACAAAGCCTAAGAAAATAAGGGATATGGGGAACAAAATGAACACTAAAACCGTGGTACTAAAATAAAATATTGAAAAAACAGGTTTAATCTTTAATTAACATCAAAATAAAAACATTTTATTAAAATATGTATTTATTTGAGAAATGAAAAAAGGCATAATGGTACAGAATTATACCTCAAATTTAATCATGGAAAAATTTCAAACATTAGTTCAAAGAATATGATCATGGGGTGTTCAGGGGAATTATCTAATCAAAAGAATAGAGATCCTGATGAACTGTTTTAAAGTCATCATAATAAACTAACTACACTAAAAATATAATTTGTTGTGTTTTTTTTTTTGTATATAAATCAATACTTGTTGAAAAATTGAAAGACTATTTCGAACAAAAAAAAAAAAAAAAACATTACATCATTGATCATGATCCAAATTCAGAACTGACAATATACAATGTACAAGCATTATGCATGTTTGTTGTCATATTTCTGTACTATTCATGGAGCAATGACAAAGTGGCAGTAGCATTATTAGTTTCTTCTTTATTATATAAAATAAAATAAAGTTTATTATATTCTTATATCCAAGTATAATTCCGGCAGGAAAGCATATTGTTTGAATGATGGTAGGTTAAAGAATTGTTACTTTCAACATCATGGGATATATAAAATAACAATTATAATATAAAGTTTGTGTGTCTTCTCAGCTTCATAAGGGGGTGTTCTTTTTTTAATCATTTCTCTTTAATTTATGATGAAAGGATAGAATTTTTTTTTTATATATAATTGTGATGCAATTGAAAAAGATGCTGTCTAGAGAGGACTTTCGTTTTTCCTTTTCCCCTTTGTGTATTTTTAGAACTATTTTTCAAAGTCAGAGGTTGTTACCTTTGAAAGATTGCTTTGGATTTCCTACATCCTTGGTCAAGCCGAAGAGTTCCATTCCTTTCCTTTCCTTTCCATTTTCCAGGGAGCTGACCTGCACATTCAAGAGATAAAAATGTATGGTCAAAAAGAGAAAGAGACAGTTTTGAAGAACATTCATATTCTTTTGTGTTTATTACCAAGAAATTGTCCACAGCACTGTAGATTTGCGTTCCCATCAGGAGATTCATGTGCAACTTCTAAAGGGCATAGAGCAGTAGTTAGTTTATCCTGTAGAAGCAAAATAGTCAAATCTGTTTGGTAGAGTAGCCAAAATTTTCTTCTTCTTGAGGGCTGATTGGAATGAAATAGAAAAAATTGGCCCAAAAGGAACATGACTTTCAATGTCCAATTTTCTCTACAACTTTGAGTAAGTTTTGATCATGGAAAAATGAATGTAGAGATGAAGGGCATGTTCCAAATCATTTTAGTAAACCTCTCAAAAGTGATTTCTGTCGTTCCAAAATTATTCTCAAACATGTACAAAGAGGCCCAAAGAGAGGGTAGGGGAAACATGAGCAATCCTTAACAGGCCCGAAGAGAGGGTAAGGGAAACATGAGCAATCCTTAAATTGTTGTTGGGCAAACCATTATACGCTTGATTCAATGTAATGAGTTCTATCAGAATGGTAAAAGAAGTAACGATCACACAAATGTCACAAGGCTCTTGAATAACCCACTAATTAACAGTATCTCGTGGAGTCGACAGTAAATGTGCAGCAACTATTGAGCAAAAAGTGTGCAAATGGCTAGAACGCCAGAAGAGAGAACTAACTGTTGAACACAACTCACTGTGGGAAACACTCGCTCTCTTTATTAAGACCAATCGAGAAGAGAATACAAGACACTCTGTAGAATACTTCTGCTTTTTTATTGTTTTTAGATTTCTTGGATGAATAACCTAGGTAGGGTGGGGTATTTATACTGAGCCTAAACCATCTATATTTAACCAATCTAAATCTAGACCTAACAAATCTAAATCTTTCTCCTAAAATATTTAGATCTCTTTCTCCTAAAATCTCTACTAAAATAAATATACTGGGCTCGTACAATTATTGGGCTTGACTCTATTGGGCTAGTACAATTATTGGGCTTGACTCTATTGAGCTAGTGATGATATTTCAACACTAACATCCGCAACCACAAGTGCAAGTTTCTTTCTTCTTCTTTCTGGGTTCAGAAGTAAGCTCTAAAGCATCCTGATTGATTTTTGCAAAGTTAAACTTCGAAACCGATGCTTGATAATTTGATCAAATAGTACAAATTGTTGCCTATATATGCAGGAACAATGTGTAGAATAATTTGCAAGTGTGCGTGGAAAGGGAAAAGAGGTTTTATTTAGAGAGGCGAGCACAATCTTACTTAAATGCCATTCCATAGTCTGAATTTGCATATGCCCCTACGATTTTGTTGAAACGAGGCACGAATAGACTGAATCATGGAATGCACTGAAGGTATGTGAGCCAATTTTTCATTCTGCTCCTGAAAGAATGGTTCATATTAGTTTGTGGTTATGTCTTTAGGAGAGAGAGATGTGCAATACCACTTCTTCGAGACGTTCTTCCAACCCTTTAAACTTTGTATCAGTAGGCATGAATACCTTCCTGTAAGCAGATCTCAAGCCATTGATCTGGATCCTTGGACAAAAATATATGGTAAGCCTTTCCATATATAATCACTAAATGATGCGAGTAAATTTGAATAAAATATAATGAAAAATAAAGTGCAACCTCTTCCCCCGTGAATCCATTGCGCCGAAGTCCCTCTAGATTCAAACCACGAAGTTCTGGTCTTTCTCCCGCCACCATCATATATTTAGGTACATCTTGGGAAACCTTCAGGCATGTAGTATTATTAAATGAAATTGGGTTTGTAAATAAAGAACTGCATTTTTTATGGATTGTTTTAAAACACACACAAAAAAAAAAAAAAAAAAAAAAAACAAATATGTTCAACATTCAAGCAAACAACTGGACCAATTAGTTTGTGTTTAGGAGATCAGCATGCTAACCACGTTGCTACAAAGCTCTTCTGACAAGATTATAAGGTACAAAAAGTTGAGCAATGTTGAAGTATCCGACACACATTCCTAATAATAATTAGTGTACAGTGGCAAAGATAATAAAATGAAAAATGATAATACCATCGAACCCGCAGCAACAAATGAGAAAGAACCAACATGGCAGAATTGATGAACTGCAGTGGCGCCTGCTGTGTGAACGTAGTCCTACAACAAGAGCACTTAGTACTTCGTTAACCACACTAGATGTTACTTTGTGCAAGATAAGAATTAAAAGAGATTGAGATATCCAACCTCCACCACAACATGGCCGGCTAGAAGAGTATTATTTGCAAAAATATTGTTGTTCCCGATCTTGCAATCATGAGCAATATGACAGGATCCCATTATGAGATTGTTGTCACCAATAGCCTGATTTTCATATACCAGGATTAAAAAAAAAAAAAAAAAAAAAAAAAAAAAGCCACGGATCATAATATAGATTCTAACGATCAGAGAAAATTTGAAGTCTCTTCAGAGCAATTTGATCTTACCGTCACATCACTTGACTTCGAAGATCGGTGGATTGATGAATGTTCTCTTATGTCATTGTTATCTCCAATATCAAGGAAGCATTCATCCCCTGGCTAAATCATTAAAAATAATCTTATATTAAGAGCAACTATATCCTCTTTTGTTCCTCTTTTAGAACATTAGTCACCATGGCTTCTCATAACAATATCTAAGTTAAGCCCGTAATAGTGATCATAATCCACAGGAATGGATGCATATGTGTTACTGATAACATTAAAATTAAGTCATTAATAATCTAATAACACCCATTCATCAGCAAATAGTCCAAAAAATCTCAAATTTACAGAAAAATGAAGAACATTATCTTATCCAGGGTAATAATGACATGTATGAGAAGAGAAAAACTAAAATTGCTTATCAGCATTGATTTAAGCCACCTACTGCTTAGAAGAAAATAGATGACAATCTGGAATATGGAAAACAAATAACAGAACAAATGATTGAGAAATGCAGAAAATAAAGAACATTTATCAGAGAACCATCCGCACTCTATATAGTTCAGCTTAGAATTGGGTAAATGTCAAGTCTACCAAATTCTAGAATTGATTATTATATGCATTCAGCTTCCACAATGATTTTGCCAATCATTCTATGAGGCAAGTACATCAGAATTTTAATTAGACAGCCATATACTAAAAATTACTAGGAAGTTAACTTGCTTGTCAGCAGCATTGTTTATCATATGTTGATTCTATCTCATTTCAGCAAATCTACTATCATAAGAAACAGTATATGGTGCACAAGTTAGGCAAAATAAAAAAAAGAACAGTGCACTAACGGAATATAATTCAAACCAAAAATGAAATTTTACACCTATCTATCCAACTGATAATTCTGAAAAATGTAAGATTGAAATATCAACCTTGTATTTCATGTCTTGGCATCTAATGCCAACCACTGCATGGTGACCTATTTTGTTATTACATCCAATGACCGTACGACCAGGAAGGTCCTCACCAACTATTGCGCCACTGCCTGACCATGTTTGCAGAATAAACACAATAAGATAAGTTGTGTAATTCACCCTTAGCATATTACTATAAAAGATGTCTGGTAGAACTCTAACTCACGTCATCAAGACACATCGATCCCCTAGTTCTGTACAGCCAAAAATGTGGCTTCCAGGATGTAATTGACAACCATTTCCCAGCTTTGCAAAGGCTCCCACAGTACAGAATGGACCAATATACCCATCCTGTTACATAAGGAAGATCGATTGAATCAATTATTTACAAACCAGTAGCAAGAATGTAAACACATCATCAAATTCACTACTTGACTTCTAAGTTCTTAAAATTCCTATTGATATAGATGTGTTATTTCTTGGAATGTAAATTCTGTTGAAATTTTGCCTAACCTATCATCATCAAAATTTTACTAAATTGTTTCATGACATGTTTTGCATTTAAAATTGTGTTTGTTTTTTGTATTATGACAACAAATTTACCATTTATATTAAAGAAAAAAAATGTATATACCACAAGTACTGCATTACAGAATAAATTTAAAATTAACATCATGCACAAATTTTTTTACAATCAATATTATGCATTTTACACTTTTAAACACATTTCATGAGGTATATATTTTTAAGAATAGTTTATGCAACTTTGCATTAAATATTTATTGACATGGTTAACATGATAATGTGTAGTAAATATAAATATATATATATATATATATATATATATATTGAAAATATTAAGATAAACAAACTATTCTGCCAGTGATAACATGATAAACATGAAGTAAGTACAAAAACGCCATCCGATTCTCAACTCAAAAGTAGTGAATATCCATCGATATTCATGCCAGTGAATCCTCCCTGTGCATTCCAAATACAACACATACCGCAATTAAGGAAAATAATCACATGAACGGTTTAATGAAAGTTTTTAATTAATAACAAAGGGACTGAAGAAAGCACAAGCGCTGAGATATTGAAAATTAACAGAATCATGAACACTTGAACACGTAACCAGGTCGTCAATTAAACAGATTCAGATTAACTCAACACGATAAAAGACAGTTCAACAGTTGAAAATGAATGACCTCGCCAATTACAGCACTCGGATGTACGACAGCGGTTGGATGGATGAACGTAGAGCTTCTTTCAATGGCAGTTTCCGATTTTGCGTCTTCCAAAATGACTACAACATAGAATAAGAAAACCTAGAAGCTCAATACAAAGCAAAGAGAGGGAGGGAAAGGAGAAGAGAAGTTACAGTAACAGAGCGTAAGAAATACGAACAAGTTGATGAGCGACGAAGATGATTGAGTGAGCAAAATGAGCGGCGAGCTTTGAGAAGTGACTGCATCAGCGGGAAATCGAGAGCGACGGAGGGAGTATCGACTCTTCCTCGACCAAAATCAGTTGCCGGAGACTCCGAAAAGAAAGCGTTGGATTACGACCCGACACAGGCTTCGTAAAATCGGCGCCAAGATCTTTCTCCCCGCAAATTATTTTCCTTTTTTTTGTTTAAAAAAGAAAATAAGTTAAATTACAACTTTACCCACTAAATTTCGTTGGTATCTATTTTACCCGTAACTTAAAAAAAATTATTTAATAAAATTTTAAATTTCCATTTTTATATTTAAATACTATTATTAATACAAAATTAAAAAGTTTAAAGCCAAATTAAATAAATTTAATCTCTTTTTTTTTTTAATTTAAAATGAACTAAAAAATAGAGAAAGTTAATAATAATAGTAATAATTAACATATATTCAGCCTAATTATAATTAGAATATCATACAAGTATCCTTTATTTGGAACTAATCCAAGCCAAATCTAGACACTTTTTATGGTACAAAAATTTGATCCCCATATTTACATTACACATTGTTGCTTAAAGCTATAGACCTCACTCCAACATCCCCTTAGCTATATGAGCGTTGATTTCAGAGCATATACTTCAACAACTCTGCAAAATTTTCCTGCAGGCTTCCTTTGCATGGCTGCTGGATTATAGAACGATGTCGCCCTCCAAAACCCGAAGCACCTATAACAACCACGAAGCCGAGATGCCATTAAAGGGTGGTAATATAAACACTTTGAGAATGCCTTGGATGAATGATCGTGTCTGTGTGTGTGTGTGTGTTTTGGTTGTGCTTCTGGGATGAAAGTTGGCGATCGCTTTGAATTTTACCTGAGACATACGCGGTCTTATGTACGGGTCGTGTTTGATGCACAAGGAAGCGCATCGCAGCATGCGGTGAACTTCCTCGTCCGAATAACAGTTCATTAAGCATGGATCGACTAGTTCAGAGATTGCGTTTTTTCGCAATAGCTTTCGTGCCTGATTCGAACATGAAACAACAAGTGAATTCAAATGAGAAAACAGGAATGGTGTTTTGAGAATGAAACACAACTAACTTTGCTGCTTATGAGACAGACTTACCCATTCTGTGAGGCACTGCTGGCCCTTGGGACGGTTTAAATCGATCGCTTTACGTCCAGTCACGAGTTCCAGCAAGACTACACCGAAGGAGTATGTATCGGCTTTCTCCGTGATTTGGCCACTCTGTGCATACTCTGGAGCAAGGTAGCTGCAAGCAAAGATTTTGCAATTTTATTTTTCTGATTGATATAGTTTGTGTAATGAGAATGGAAGGATTGAGAGAATTGAAAATGGTTACCCAAATCTCCCCAGGATTCTGGTTTCCACTGCTAGGTCCCCATCAGGCTGCCACCTTGCCAGCCCAAAATCTCCGACCTATAACTCGAAAACAAAGTTGCATGTTATTTACTTGAATTATTAACCAAAGAAACCCGAAAACAGCACACTTCATAAGCATTTTTATTTGACTGAGAGATACGCTCGTTCGTCAAGGATATGGGTTGTTCATGTGAGATCCCACATCGGTTGAAGAGGGGAACAAAACATTTTTTATAAGAATGTGCAAACCTTTCCTAACAGACACGTTTTAAAAACCATGAGAGGAAAGTCGAAAGGAAAAGTCCAAAAGAGGACAATATCGGTTAGCAATGGGCATGGACTGGTACAAATGGTATTAGAGCTAGACACTGAGCGGTGTGTCAGCGAGGATGCTGGGCCACAAAGGGGGGTGGATTGTGAAACCCCACATTGATTGGAGAGGGGAAAGTGCGCCAGCGAGAACGTTGGCCCTCGAAGGAGAGTGGATTGTGCAACCCCATATTGATTGGAGAGAAAAATGAGTGTCAATTAGAACGCTGGGCCCCAAAGGGTGGAGGATTGTGGGATCCCACATCGATTGGAGAGGGGAACAAGTACCAACGAGGACGTTGGGCCCCAAAGGGCAGTGGATCGTGAGATCCCCCATTGATTGGAGAGGGGAACAAGAGCCAGCGAAGACATTGGGCCCCGAAGGGGGGAGGATTGTGAGACCCCACATCAATTGGAGAGGGGAACGAGTGTCAACGAGAACGCTAGGCCTCGAAGGGGTGGATTGTGAGATCTCATATCAGTTAGAGAGGGCAACAAAGAGGACAATATCTACTAGGGGCGGGCTTAGGCCGTTACCGTTCAAATGAAAACAAACAGAAAAATTCTTATGCTGATCCAAAATTGTAAATGCATCTTAGAGTAAATAGGATTTTCTTTGGTTTCCTTCCGTAGGATAACTCATGGCAGTTAATCACAAGCACAGCTGGGTATTAAGATGAGAGCTTGACTCACTAGTGGTTCGAAATCATGAGTAAGGAGGATATTGTTTGGGCGGATATCACGGTGCACAATACACCCCACCCGACATTCTTCGTGAAGGTACCTCAAACCTCGAGCAGCTCCGACTGCGATCTTTTGTCGTGCAGACCATTTCAACGGATCCCGATTTCGTCCTAAAAAGATTGACCATGGCAGTTAATAAAGATGGATACATGTCATCAACAAAACAACAAGGTTTTTTGAGACAAGACATTACCATAAAGATGGGAATCAAGAGATCCATTGCAAATATATTCATAAACAAGCAACCTTCTTCCACCCTCCACGCAAAATCCAATGAGCATCACGACGTTCCGATGTTGAGCACAGCTTAAGACCTCGACTTCTGAACAAAATTCTTGATCCCCCTGGGTACTAGCCAGTTTATATTGCTTGACAGCAACGACTTGTCCATCGGGTAAGATGCCTCGGTGCACAGACCCATATCCACCCTCAGCCAAAAAATTCGTTTGTGCAAATCCGCTCGTAGCAACTTCAAGCTCTCCATAAGTGAACCATCTAGGAGGATTCCCAAATGCAGGGGCCTTGTGTTGACACATTGAACACAGTGGAGGAGGGCCTAGAGGTGCTTTTCTGGATAACGAAACCGTGTTCCTTATGTTTCTGCTTGAGCTAACATTAGTACTTCGACTCACCGCATCGGTGTTAGGATCTTGAGAAAGAGTTGACATTTTCTTGACTAGACCTTGACGTGTTGAAGCTGGAGGTCTATGATGAACATTTTGTGATTCTTCCATTACGTGTTGCTGGATTTTACGCCTCGAACTTACAATATCAACCATACAACGCTGGAAATACGAAACGGATGGAGTTTGCTTTTCGTTTTCAGAATCACATTCAGATCCAGATAAATTTCTCCCACCTTCAGCTGCTGTTCTGGATTCATTTCTCAAGCTGCCACAAAACCCAGAGAACAAAGATGAACTGCCCACATCCGAGCTCGATATCGACGATGTCCCAACATCAGTTACCGTAAGAGGTGACTCGACATCAGGAGTACTCACAGGAGTCATATCAGGCCCCCTAAATGCAGCCGATTCATCGAAATAGCTTTTCAGACACTTCTGAGAGACATCTAATTCATGTGATGATATCCAAGCTTCTCTAGTAGTATTGATTTTAGGGGATTCCATCAAATTCAAACGAAGAACCTTAGGCTGAGATTTCTTCATTAGAACAACATTACACTGCAGCTCTTCCAAACAGTTCTTCCTTTCATCTTTCAAATGCCTATCCATAATTATGAAACAACAAGAATGAACAAATGGGAACCAAACAAAAGTGAACGAAAAGCTTTAAAAGTACACAACGATATGCCTAAAATGCCTAAAATGCACACAGTTCACATGAATGGATGCCTAAAATAGAGACAAAATTTACATGATATCTATTACTTGTCCAATATCACCCAGTTTGATTGAACTTTCTTAGCTTCAGTAGCCACGATACCCCGAGCCAAACCCGAAAGAGCTTTGATCCTGACTTTTATCTGCAACAAGAATCCACAACTTTGAGGATTCGTAGACAACGAGGAGCAAGAACTAAATAAAAAAATGCTTTGGAAACAAGTTATTAAACAGACCTTCAGTGGTTCATAAGCACCATGAAGCTGATGAACCATTTGAGAACATGAATGCACAATGTCATCCTTCTGATCTGAAAGGGTCTCTGATGGTGTTCTAAGATGACCAATCGCACAGTCGCTCGTAAATCGGGAAAACCCCCGCAACCATTTACCTATAACGGTCAGATTTTCCATCAAGACTATTACAGTCAAGAGGGGAAAAAATTAACAACTAAACGACAGAAAGAACAGACATCATAGTAATGAACATGAATAGTTGACATTATCATCAATGGGATAGTAGTTTTACTGGAAATTTCAGGAAAATGTTCTCAAATAATGCCAAATTTCCATCCATTTTAGCCACAGATTCTCATGTTTTAGGTAATAATATGTTACTGAATGTTTGATTCTGAGGAATCAAGGATTATCTAGCTCCCTACAGACATGAAGTCACTCAAAATAATTGCTGAGACAAACATTTATGTAGCAGAAATTCACGAATTCTCATCTGGACATCATAAATGCAATCGAAACGTGTCTGAAAACTTATCCATTAAGAATTTCCTTCTCAGGCAAAGAAAATCTACAAAAACACTAAGAATTTTCAGAGGAATCTTACTTGAGTGATGAGAGGGAATAACCACAAGGAGCTTAATATGATCTCCAGGCTGAGCAACATGAGTCAAAGCCCAAACCAGAGCAGTCTTAGAAACTTCCTTGGAGGTGGCTTTAATGGCGACCACCACCACTTTCCCAGCCACATCAAGATGACTCTTCTCCATAAACCCTTCAAAAACTCTCACAAAATCCACAAACCCAGTTCAGTTCCCAACCTTGAGGATCAAAATCCAATACCCATGTCAGAAATTTCCATTAAAGAAGACCCCTGAAATGAAAACCCCCAAAAAGAAACCGACACTGAACACAGGAAAACAAAAAAATTAAAGGGTACTCCGTATTCACAATACTGCAGCAATGAGCAGAGAAATCAGCGAAGGAAATGGCTCAGAAACCGATGTGCTTTTGCTCGCCTTGCGAAATGGGAAAAAAGGAGCTTAAAGAAGAAAGTAGAGTGAGTGCGGGCCCTCTTTTTACATGTGAAATTCACGCAGCCCACATGCTTTAACGAGTAAAATTGAGCTAATTTTTTACCCATTTGGCCATTTTTTTTTTTTTGCTCTTGGTTAAAGATCACGTATTTGTTTAGATTGCTGTCAGTTAGTATCTAATTAAATCTCCGTTAGGAGTTAGATACAGCTTTTTTATTTGATTTAGTTTTGATTTGATTAGATTTTATTTTGATTTGTTTACTGGTTTGTTACCAGATTTTCTGCAGATTTTTAGGTAGATTTTCTGAATATCTTTTGTATTCTCCATATAAATATGGAGCATTCTTGCTCTTCATAATTTAATCATCTCATCTACCATTCAATAAATCCCTCTTTCACTAACAATTGGTATCAGAGCTATCTTCTTAAGGATCTGTGAGATCAAAATGGGAGGAGAATCCAGTTTTTCCGCTGTTGCACCACCAATTTTCGATGGAGACAATTATCAAATGTGGGCAGTTCGTATGGAGACTTATTTGGAGGCCTTGGATCTTTGGGAAGTAATAGAAGAGGATTACGAGGTTCCTCCGCTTCCAGCAAATCCTACTGTAGCACAAATCAAATTACAGAAGGAAAAGAAGACAAGGAAATCAAAGGCGAAAGCTTGCCTATTTGCCGCTGTATCACAAATGATCTTCATGCGAATAATGTCCCTCAAAACAGCAAAGAAAATCTGGGATTATCTCAAGGCCGAATACGAAGGAGATGAGAGGATTCGTGGAATGAAAGCCCTAAATTTGATTAGGGATTTCGAGTTGCAGAAGATGAAGGAGTCAGAGTCGGTGAAAGAGTACTCTGACAGACTTCTCAGCATCGCCAACAATGTGAGATTGCTTGGATCTGTATTAAATGATTCCAGGATAGTTGAAAAGCTGCTAGTCACTCTTCCAGAGAAGTTTGAAGCCACCATTACTACTCTGGAGAACACCAAAGACTTGTCAAAGATTTCTCTTACAGAGCTCTTAAATGCTTTACAAGCCCAAGAGCAAAGGAGGTCTATGAGACAAGAAGGGGTGATTGAAGGTGCCTTACTTGTTAAGCATCAAGACAGCCGCAGGTATAAAAACAACAAAAATTTCAAAAATCAATTGACGTATGGAGATTCATCTGCCAATTATCAAAAGACAAAAGGAGGAGGTTTCAAAAAATCCTATCCACCTTGCCGCCATTGTGAGAAGAAAGGTCATCCACCATACAAGTGTTGGAGAAGACCTGACGCCTTCTGCTCCAAATGCAATCAACTTGGACATGAAGCTGTGATCTGCAAAGCCAAAGATCTGGTGAAAGAAGTAGATGCACAGGTCGTTGATCAAGAAGAAGAAGAAGAAGAAGAAGAAGAAGATCAATTGTTTATGGTCACTTCTTCCTCAAGCAAAGAATCAAGCGAGAGCTGGTTGATTGACAGTGGGTGCACAAATCACATGACATATGACAAGGAGTCTTTTGAGGAATTAAGAGACACTGAAGATAAGAGAGTGAGGATTGGCAATGGTGAACACTTGGAAGTCAAGGGTAAAGGCACAGTAGCTATAACAAGTTATGAAGGTACAAAATTTATTCCAGATGTTTTATTTGTGCCTAAAATTGATCAAAATATCTTAAGTGTTGGTCAGTTACTTGATAAAGGCTATAAAGTGTTGTTTGAGAATAAGCAGTGCTTGATCAAAGATGCTAGTGGCAAAGACTTGTTCAATGTCAAAATGAAAGGAAAAAGCTTTGCTCTAAATCCGACGGCCTTTATATCCGGAGTTAGTGCCACTGAGATTTGGCACAAAAGACTTAGACACTTTCATCATCGAGGTTTGCTTCAGATACAGTCAAAGAAGCTGGTAGAAGAACTCATTGACATTGATGATGACATGTCTCCTTACCGTGCTTGTAATTTTGGGAAGCAACATAGGCAACCCCTTCCTAAACAGGCATGGAGAGGCTCGAAAAAGCTGCAACTGGTTCATGCTGATCTTTGTGGTCCTCAGCGAACACCATCATTAAATGGTAATCTTTATTACATTGCTTTTATTAATGAACTAACAAGAATGTGTTGGATATTCTTGTTGAAGCAAAAGTCAGAAGTTGCGGGTGTATTTTGGAAATTCAAAGCCAAAGTTGAGAAGGAAAGTGCATGCTTGATTCAGACTATAAGATCAGATAATAGCAAGGAGTACACTTTAGAAACTTTTAACAGGTTTTGTGAAGAGGCTGGAATTGAACATCAATTGACAGCATCATACACTCCTCAACAGAATGACGTCAGTGAAAAGAGGAATAGATTCATTATGGAGATGACGAGATGCATGCTTCATGAGAAGGATCTTCCAAAACGGTTTTGGGGAAAAGCAGCAAACACTATTATGTGCTTGCAAAATCGAATTTCAACAAAAGTTGTGAAGGACCTTCTTTAAAGTTCATTAGAGTATTTGGGTGTCTTTGCTTCATTTACATTCCACAGGTCAAGCGTGATAAGCTTGACAAAAAGTCAGAAGTTGGCATCTTTGTTGGCATGTTAGAAGAGTCTAAAGATGAACAACAAGATGCTTTGGTTGATGATACACCTGTCCGAGGAGGAGCTTTCAGTGATCGAGAAAAACAAAATNATCCTACTGTAGCACAAATCAAATTACAGAAGGAAAAGAAGACAAGGAAATCAAAGGCGAAAGCTTGCCTATTTGCCGCTGTATCACAAATGATCTTCATGCGAATAATGTCCCTCAAAACAGCAAAGAAAATCTGGGATTATCTCAAGGCCGAATACGAAGGAGATGAGAGGATTCGTGGAATGAAAGCCCTAAATTTGATTAGGGATTTCGAGTTGCAGAAGATGAAGGAGTCAGAGTCGGTGAAAGAGTACTCTGACAGACTTCTCAGCATCGCCAACAATGTGAGATTGCTTGGTTCTGTATTAAATGATTCCAGGATAGTTGAAAAGCTGCTAGTCACTCTTCCAGAGAAGTTTGAAGCCACCATTACTACTCTGGAGAACACCAAAGACTTGTCAAAGATTTCTCTTACAGAGCTCTTAAATGCTTTACAAGCCCAAGAGCAAAGGAGGTCTATGAGACAAGAAGGGGTGATTGAAGGTGCCTTACTTGTTAAGCATCAAGACAGCCGCAGGTATAAAAACAACAAAAATTTCAAAAATCAATTGACGTATGGAGATTCATCTGCCAATTATCAAAAGACAAAAGGAGGAGGTTTCAAAAAATCCTATCCACCTTGCCGCCATTGTGAGAAGAAAGGTCATCCACCATACAAGTGTTGGAGAAGACCTGACGCCTTCTGCTCCAAATGCAATCAACTTGGACATGAAGCTGTGAT
>NW_019268519.1:3326699-3328909 GCF_002738365.1 Cucurbita moschata | reverse complement strand
TTTTGTTTTTTTTTTTTTTTTTTTTTTTTTTTTTTTTTTTTTTTTTTGTGTATATATATATATATATATATATATATATATATATATATATATATTTATTGTATTAATTAAATATATTTTCAGTTTATAAAACACTTTTCTTGTTTTAATTATGTATATTTTAGTTTTAGTCTTAAGAACTAAAATTTACGAATATTATTAAAGAACAGATTCCGACATCCCCTCTCGAGGACAAATATTGTGTTTCTCATTTCTTTTGTTGCTTTGGCAGATGAACAAGGGGATGCTCAGTGTCACGATCGTGTTCTTGTGATAGCGAGACAGCATTGGGCGACACTTGTTCTAACCAAGCGAACAAGTTAGCCTTGAGAAATTCGGACGTCGCGAACAACGTCGGCGTATGTGTGGGCCTCGAGTCGCGTTACGAAAAAATGTTTAGAAAACGTGAGCGAGGAAATACATTGGAAACCGGTTCGAATAATTGAAAAAATCAACGTTATATGATTATAAGCATAGAAACGAATACGACGATTTAAATATCATATAACTCAGGGTAGGAAGAAGTGACAATTAGTCATATCCCTTATAGTACATTTTAGGGCATTTTAGCCCTGGTGGGGGTAGACGTGATTTTAGTGAACCAATATGAAATGCTAGAGGCCTATCTAGGATGAAAGTATGTAAAAGAAGTTTGGAACGGGCATACAACCATGGACAACACGTCCTAGACAAGTAAGATCGAGATATCTGTCATGCGGCCATAGACAACGCGCCTTGGATAAGCATGACTGTGACATCCTCCCCCACTTAATTGGTTGACGTCTCTGTTAACCAACTCGAACAAGCAAGACTGAGACATCTGTCATGCAGCCATAGACAACATGCTGACCGTAACACTCAACTGCATGGAATACAAGTGGTAATGGTGCTGTTAGACCTTCAATTCTTAGACTCCGTCAACAATCAAACCCAACTTACTTTAAATACGACTTGATGATTTAAAAAGTACGAATAATTTATATAAGTAACCTTACATACATGGTCAACAACAAAAGTAATTATCGACTTGCTTCTTTATGATTGTATCTACTTCAATAAGAACGCACTCAGTTGTATCGAATATAGTCAAAAGAAAAAAAAAAAAAAACATTTCATTTTATATTTTCAAGTACGTATGATTTAACAAATTACACAAATTTATCAATAAACCAAAGCAAAATGGTGTTGGGAGCAATCAATAGTGACCATTAAGAACCTGTATGATGCTCATGACTTTATGGACAGCCGCATAAATAAAGGGAATAATAATAGTAATAATAATAGCCAACAAGCACAGAACATGAATGCTTTCACAACTATTTTTAAAAGAGAAAGCGGAAATCACGTTGAAGGCCGGCAAAAATTAAGCAAAAAACTCCTCGTTCAGTGAATCCCAGCTAGCCATTTCAATCATTTTCAGGCTCCATCTCATTCAATCAATATATTAGAATATAAAACAGACATACACACACCAATATAACTAAAGATGAACCCATCTGAACATAGCTAAGTAGATAACACACAAATTCGTGTTGAATGAAAGAAAACGATGATATTACTCATAAGAAGAAGAGTAGCAGCATGCAGCAGCTCAATTCATTGAAAGTCATAATAAATAAATATTTTGGTCAGATTGAAGAATATACGAATCCAAAGAGTTCAAGAATATGATCTCTTTTATGTCTGATGACTACAAAAGAATGAATGTGTCCTCCCTATAGTTATTTACCCAGCATCATTGTAAGCTCTTTTTTCACTCACATCTCTCCCTATCTACAAACGCCCTTTCAACAAATCAAAATTCTGGAAACGAAAAAACTTACAGACGTACAGACGGACGGACGGACAGACTTTCGAATCACAGCAAAGCATTCGCCTTAGCTCAGCCCCTTCTTCTCCTTCTTTTCCAGTTCTCTGTCCCTCCTCGATGATTAAGAAATGCGGGTCTTTATTGGTTTTAGCTTTAATCCCATGCTTTCTGGAGAAAGGAGCTCTGGGGAGATGCAAGATGGACTGAGCGGACTCCGTGGACTGTCGCTGAATTGGCATGGTCTATACAACCCGTATCCCATGAAGAAGTACTCCATTGGTATCAACATTGCGTGTGGCTGCTCTTCAGTTACCATCGATCCACAAGCTTGGACCTGCGTGAATCACCCCCCCCCCCCCCC
>NW_019268519.1:3254499-3326179 GCF_002738365.1 Cucurbita moschata | reverse complement strand
CCCCCCCCCCCCCCCTCGGGTTAATTATTTAACGAAGCCTAGGCAATTGTGGCTGCAGAGCGTTCAATTACTATCATGTCATACCTCAACCAAGGCGCTATATCTTCTGTCCAATTTTGATATCATGTGGAGTGCTTCAGAATGGAAAGGCGAGCTATCCCCGACGAAAATGAGAGTGCGACACCGGAGCCTTTTCAACCCTTCAGTAATGTCTGGTCTTCTGCAAAAGGGAAAAAAAGGTTGCGTTGCAGATTGACATATACGTGGATGAGCGGAACGAATGGTAGAGATGGGAAAAGAATTTACCCATTAATTGCTTGGAGGAACCTCAAAACATTGTTGCTCTGTCTCTCATCTAACAACTGACAGAACAGATATACCATCTTTATCAAACCAACCCAAAATTTGAACCAACAACGAGAAAAGTTCGAGAAACGGAAAAGGATACACGACAGACAAACTAGCACATACTTTTCTACAAGCTTGAACTATATCGGACTCTGCAACTTCGGCACTACCACGGACCTCCTGTTGCAAGTTACAACACAATCTCATGAATCCAGTCACCCACAACAATATCAAAGGTGAACACAGAAAAGTGAATTAACTCTAAGAATGGAAATCATATAACCTTGCTGAAGTACCGCTGAAGCAAGCACTCTTTCAACAACCCGCACATGCCATAGAAGTATAACAAGTTAGACATTACCTGCAAGTACAACGGATACAAGATATTTAACATGAATCAAAGCTTGAATGTAATTCTATCTATGAAGAATAACAAGGCTTGAAAAGGTTACCTTATTATAGAACCACTCGGACCAAGACGGTGCCTTGCATAAGGGGGATATAAGAATTAAACCAAGAACACGTTCTCTATATTTCAACTGTAAAATAATAAATTGGTCAGACCAAAAAAAACTTTTGATTGAGCTTCACAATAAATTTCACAATGAGATGAACGTACAGCAAAAAGCGTAAGAATGTAAGCGCCTGCTGTTACCCCCATGCACATCACTGCACCAAGTCTGTAATAGAAATAGCCAAATCAAAATCAACTATACAAGCTTTGATATCAAAATTCTAAAGAGGAGTCGAGAGAGGATGCATTGTAATTACCCAAAATAGTTGAGAACCTCAAGGATTTGATCTGCTAAATCATCAGCAGAGGGCATAGGATTATCCTGACAAATCTCAGCAGCTCCTAACTGCAAGAACTCTTGGTAAAGTTCCGAAAAGGAAGCTATGTGAATATAGTATTCAGAAGCAGATACAGTTATCCTCGTACACAAATTTACTCAACAATAATACAGACCTCATGTCCTGGTGGACTGATATGGTAGATGCAAAAGTTGTGAAGTAGCAAAGAAGCTGCTTCAGGGAAGAAGAATAATCCTTGAAAACACGACATATCTGCAAAACTCAGTGAAAAGAAACCACTTAAAAGTTATTTCACATATTTTGAAGATGATGTAAGAAACACAGACACTTTAGTTTAGCTCACTTGTCCAAGTCCTACACTTGTTGGACACATCTCAAACACTTGTTAGCACAATAAATGAGTTACATACTAGCTGTACATAGTCAATCTAGTTCAAACATTTGTTAAGTATACTAAATAGACATATAATGATGATTTTTTAGTGCAAAACACATCAAATTCATATTTTTAAGCATATAAATACATAAACATATGGACTTTGAATTTCCTTCTGGTGTAAAAATGTTAAATGTATATTTAAGTAAACGTGTCTTTGCCATGTTCATGCCCTAGATACTTACAAACTAACCTGTCACAGTATTTGTGTCTAGTATCCATATTAATGCATCTTAGATGGCGACTAAGAAGAACGGATAACTCCAAGCACTTACGATTTAGAGCCAAATCAGGATAGGTAATCAGTGGCGGCTTGTCTTGGTCTCCGCAAACTATAACAGACACAGAACCCTGGCCAGTTCGTATATGATGCTCCTGTGAATGACATAAGTGGCATTTGATATGAAAAGTATTGGGGGGAATCAAAACACTCAAATCAAAAAGAATATAAATAAGAAACATCTTGTAGTTGTCTCTCCCAATCACATATTATTCCTGTACGAGCTATGGGAGAGCAAAAAGGAAGCCCTTTTGGAAGGAAAAAAGTTCAAATAGTCCAACATTTCCAGCCTATTATATCCTAAAAGAACAGCCCATGTGCATTTCCTTTCAAGATGCCCAAGCTAACTTGTTCCTTCAATCTAGTACAACTTTATAAAAGTAGAGCGAAAATACGAATGTATATTTCTGCGTTCGAATTATCATTAGCTCAAAAATTATGACAACAGCCAAGATAAATAAGCAATCATATCTGTCAACACAAATAAAGTTTCATTACAAAAAGAAGAATAAGAAGCAAAAAAGTGGGTAAGGCGTTGGTTCATTCAGTAATGGGCTTCCAGCGATTAACGATCATATCCTCAAGGGATAAGTTAAGTACTAAGATAAGCAACCAATACTACAAGAAAGCAAATGGAAAAATATCTAACAAAAGCACTACCATCTTCAAACTCATTGATAATTGCGAAGTTCAAACAAACAATTCCCAAAACCCCAACTGAAAAACTAAAAATCCTAGAAAAAAAACACAAATTAAAGAGATACAAGATGTCTTAATCCTCATAAAAGCTTGACCAGGTGAAAACCCTTCGTCAAAAGAGGTAAAAGAAAATTGAATAGGAGGAATAACAGGGTTTAAAAATGTCAAGGCCTAGATAACAACGACATAGAACATAATGCAAACCAAAAAGAGAAGGAAAAAATTGGAAGGAAACAAAAAGGACCCCAGAAGCTAGAAATAGGAAATGATCAAATCCCATCGTTATCACATCAAGCATTTAAACAAGTAGGAAAAAACACCGATCCCTGAATCAAGAAAGTAGCCTCAAAACCTAACCCATTGCCTAGCTTAATTAATTAGTTCATTCATTTAAGGAAGAAGGGTTGGACTTAATTGTTAATAGCTTCCTAATGAATGGAAGATCCTCGGTCAAACGAGCCATGGAAATGAACTCCAGATCGGAACGGGAAAAAAAGAAAAGTGGGAAAGTAATAATCCCCAAATAATTTTCTCCTTTATATTCACATCCGAACAAAGCTATAGAATGCCATAAGACACTTCACCCATAATAAGAATCCCCAGCCCCACAGCAAAAAGAAAACGGGATTTTAAGCCATCAAATCATGAAGAGAAGAAAAAACCCCGCTAAAATCTCTCGATCGACAAAAAAGAAAGAACCGAGAAATAAAAAACGATTCAACTGCACAATAAACCAAGCCATTAAAGGCAAACCCTGGTGGAAAAAAGCAAGAAACGAATAAAATTAAGACAAACCGTTCCACCGAGATAGATCTTCTCCATGTCGACGGAAACAGAGTCGTTAGAATCTGCCATGGCCGAAGCTCTGTGTCCGTCCGATAGCGCTACCACCAAAACAGCCGGTCGCCGTCGGTCGCGGAGGTCCTCCTGTGTCTCTGTCTCGCTCGCTTTTACTCTCGTCTCTCTTCTTCCAGAATCATAGGCTTTGGATTCGTTGGCTTATATACAAAGCGATTCTTTCTTTTCTCTCCGTCTGTTTTAACAATCTCTTTCTCTCATTATTTTTTTATCTTTTTATTTTTATTTTTATTTTTTCTCTCTCAATTTTTTCCTTTTTATTTTTATTCTCTCGTCTAACTGGAAAATTTAACTGCGGTTAATTTCCACCGACGCTCTGAGACCCTCCCTACCAACTGATATTAACCCGTTAACCGTGGTCAATGTCCCGCCAGCTCAGCCTTTTAAAACCGAAAAGGACAAGTGCATGAACTTACCTAAACGGCGCCGTTTTAGTGCCGCCGAAATGGCAGTTCCTTTCCTCAGATTATTTTTCTGCTATAATATATTTGAAAATCGAAATTTTATTTTTATGGATATGTTGACGTTATTTTGAGTATTATAATATATTATATTTTATTTTTTATGAATATTTAAGGCTAACCTAAATCAAACTCGATAAAGATTCTTTAGGTTGGAAGCATGCATGACGTGATTTCTAAGGAGGCCAATTTTAGCCTCGACCTCGGTTCCTTATTGAGGGCGATGAAGGGGATGAAGATTCTTTGAGTCGAGAGCATGCATGGTGCCACAATGGACAATGAGATTGTGCCTTCGAAAAAGTCATCAATGACGATGGCTAGTTAAAGTGGAAGAGAATATCGTAACCGTACTACGAAAAAAGTAGGTTATGACTCTCACACGTAAATAAAACAAGATGATGAGATGGAAGTGGCACTCAATCGACCAAGCGAGGGTTGAGATAGACAAATGTCATAATGCGACCCAACCAATAATTTTGGAATTTCAACAATAAAAATATAATTTAACAAGAACGAGAAAAGAAATGATGAGTTAAATGGGTCCTATTACATTGAGTTTGACCAAAAGCTGATTGGTGTCATACTGATGCATACACCTGTCATTGGATACTCTTTTTATGGGATCCACGTGGCCCATACCCCTGACAAATAGGTTCGAGTACGTGTACAAAATAAGTCCTTTAAAATTTTCTTTTATTTAAAAAAGTAAAAATGATATTGCTTGCCTTTGATCCGACTCAATTATTAATCATGCCCATTTTAATCATATTTTAATATCAACTTCACTTACATTTGTCAATTTGTGAGTGGTTCCCTCACATTCATTCACCAACCTCCCATACATTAAATCATTTTTAAAAAAAAAATTCAAATGGACCCGAGAATATTGTACATCGTTCGGTGACCGACTCTAATACCATTTGTAACATCTCAAACCCACCGCTACTAAATATTGTCCGCTTTGGCCCGTTATGTATTGCCGCCAAACTCACTGTTTTAAAACGCATCTACTATGGACAGATTTTTATACTTTTATAAAAAATATTTTGTCCCCTCTCCAACCGTAAATATAAGGATTTTTCATCATTTCTCTGCATATATCTATGTTTATCAGTGTTCCATCCGTTCCCTCCATATATCTATTAGAGTAAAAAAAAAAATAATAATAATAAATTTACTCGCTCCCTGCTTGAGGGCTGCTATATCACGTGTAAGGGTTGATTATATAGACATACGAAAAGCTAAAATGTTTACCCGAGTGTGTATGTGTGTGTGTATATATATATATATTTGAACTTGCAAGAATTATTATTATTATTATTATTATTTGTATATATAAAAGAAAAAAAGTAACTAATCATGTCATGATTAGGGAACAAGTATGTGGTGGTTATGTTTGTTGAAAACGTGTTGTCTATGATCGTATATTCTTTACATACCAAAACCTGTGTTCTATTCACTCTATTGTCTTCCATTACCGCTTTCATGATGTATAGTTTATTTATTGTATTTTCTTAGTGTATGACGCTTCAAGTAGAATCATATCTATGCCTAGTAGATCTGAAACGCCTGATAATGAATTATTGGGGATGCGACTAGTCGTCAATTCTTCATTATCAGAGTTATATACCATGTAAGTGATTGTGTGTTTTTTACACTGACAATAGTAAAAAGGATTTATTTTAGATTTAAGATTATATTTTAAATTTGAGGTTAAATTTTATCAAAATTGATTAAATAATAAAAAATATATATTTCATAAAAAATAAAATTTAACATATTTTATTTTCGAACTTGAGGTAAGGAATGATTAATAAAGACAAATTTTTAATTTAAAAAATTAATAATAAACTAACAGTAAAATCAGTTTTAAATACAAATTTATACTCCAAAGTCGAAACTCGATTAATAAGAAATAGAAAATTAAAAAAGAAAAAAAAAAGACGTGTTTTCTTGCACCCTATTGGATGAAATCGATGGACCTACGTAAATGTACCCGAGGAACCAATTAGATCAAGCCACGTCAGCTATGTTATTTATTTATTTATTAGTTTTGTTTCGTCCTCTTGAAGACCGAAGCGCCTTTGTTTTCTTCGTTTGTTTGATTGATTTGATTTTGATTAGAACCGATTCCAATTTTCGTCCATTTCGGTGAAAAATCTTGTAGCGTAAAACTCTTCTTCCACCATTGTTGGAATCCTCAATTCAAATTCTCTGAATCTTAAACAGAGAGCTTCGTGAAGAAGATGAATCGATTACTGAGTGTTGTTTTGGTGCTTCTTGCCATTGCTTGGGTTCCGACGTTTGAGTGTTCGAAGAAGCTATCAGCAGCTGCAAGGAGGGAGGACGTTCCGTACATCAAATGCCAGGTCTGCGAGAAGCTTGCTGTGCAGTTGTATCACCAAGTTGAGAAGAAACGAGCTGAGATCGCTCCCAAGAAGGTGATTCTTTATAGCTGATGTTTCATGGATCGGTTTTGGATTCTTTAATTTAGAGATTCAGATTATAATCAACTCCAATCATTTTTTTTCCTGCATTTGAATGTTTTCCCTTTCTTTTGGGGTTCTTGATGTAGATCTCCGAGTATCAAATTATCGAAATAGCTGAGAACGTATGTAATTTGAAGAAGGCAGAAGCTGATTGGATTTTGCAGATTGACATTGTTGAACAAGGGGATAGGCTTGAGGTAAGTGGAACTGAGATGAGACTTTGCTGTTTCAATCTAATGAATTTAGGTATAAAACTTTGGTGACTTGTTACCACTGTTCGGGATTGGCATTTTCAACTTAGAAAATGAATGGAACGGTCCTATGAATCAAAACTAAATTTTCCGTTTACAATCATGATACTCAAAATATGAACGGAAATACCTTTTCTTTTAGTATTTTGCCGACAAGCAACTCAAAATATTAATAATCTTTCCGAGTTATATTGTTTTTATTACTTTATAAACTTCACCTGTAAGCCATAACTCATTGAAGAACTATGTCTTCTTAGCTAGTGGAGCAGAACACCGAAGGACAATGCAATTCAGAGTGCAAGACTATTGAGCGTGCATGTCAAGAGGTATGTATTGTTTTGGCCTTGAGTATGATGTTTATTAACCCTTATTAGCTGAAAGAATAAAAAATTAGTACAGCTTCAGAATCTGGGGAGATAAGAAATGAGAATCTCATTGTATTCATTTATTATTGATGTTTTTATGAAAAAAACCTTGACACAAACTAGTAGGAATAGTCTTCTTACTTCCTTAAGTAGTTTGTTTTTAGTAGATTACAAATCTTAATGAGGTCCACTGATTAGGTAAATGCAATATAAACAGACCAATACAAATAAATCAAGTAAAAGATGAACTAGAAGAAAAAAAAAAAAAAAAAATTCAAAGAATAGCCAGGAGGAGTTTACTGAATCTGAAGTGGTGTGTTTTGCTAGAATTGCTTTGACTCTGTGATAGAATAGATTCCCCATCGTGGGTTTACCAGAAAGAAAATATAGCAATTTCTTAAATTTGTTCTGTTGCCTTCGCAGGTCATGGGATATTCTGATACTGATGTTGCTGAATACTTGTATAGCTCCAAACCAAAGATTGAATCGTTGATTAACTATCTGTGCAAGGACCTCACTCAATCATGCAGTACTAAGCCGCCTCCAGTTCCTAAGGTAGCAACTAATCACATGCCGGTTTAACTGATCGATGAGATCATCCATCGTTTTTTGGTGTGAGCTAATTGTCATTGTCATTAAAATGTTGGGTTCTGGTACCTAAGGGGACTAACTTGTCCTCTAATTATATGTTTTAGTTAAATTCAAATGGTCTGTTATACATCGGTTATTCGTTAGAGATTAAAATAATTTTGAAATCCAATTTGTTCGATATATCCGTTGGTTAGGTTCGAGATAGTGAATAATTTTAATGATGCTTGTGGATAAAATTTATTTGGGTTCATTTAATAATCATGTTATTAGTTTTGGTTAAAATGTGGTTTTGAGTTTTTGACATTTTAGTGTATTGAGATTCAGTCTTCTATAGTTGATCCTTGTATTGTATTATGATTCAGGACAGGACACCAGGCGAGCCCTTCGTGGCCAAGTCAGCAAAGGAAGCTGAAATGGAAAAGATGTTGAGATCTATGGAGGTAATTAGTTCGTTGTTTTAGTGCTTGTTGGCCAACACTTCCTCAATTTCCAAGCCTCACCCACGCTCTTCACCTAAACCAGGGAATGCCAGGAGCACCCGGCATGAAAATGTATTCAAGAGATGATCTAATGAATATGAAGAATCTCGGAGGTGAAGATGACGATGAAGACGAGGAAGAAGATGATAAATTCCCTTCAAATTTGGTACTTAAAACATCTTTTATATGGCCAGAAGTTCTAGGAATCATAAATGTTCTGCAAAAATTTATTGGGAAAAAAACCTTTTTGTAGGGCAAAGTTTTGAGGGAGAAAGAGAGCAAGAGTGATTGGAAAAACAGGATCACGAAGGGCGTTTCGAAGGCAGGGGAAGCAATAAAAAAGCACGCTTACAGAGTGTCTAACAAAGTAAGGCAATGGTGGAGAGCGAAGTCCAGAGGCTTCAAAAGTTCAAAGCCCGCCGCCAAACAAGAACTGTAAAGTCTCTCAATAACATTAAAGTTAAATTCGTTGTATTTGCATCGCCCCATTAGGAAGCTAGCTAGTGAAACTGATAGCAAATACAGAAGAGTTCTTGTTCGAATCAATCAATGTTCTGAGATTTTGTAGTACTCTTCAGGAAGGCTAAAGCCTTGGATTTGGAAATGTTTTCTTTTTACAACTTACATTATAAATTGCAAAAATTGTCAGGAATTGAGAGTACATTCTCCAATTGCTTGTGTTGGCAGAAGAGGAACTATAAATTGTATTTAAAGCATCCAGATGGATAAATGAATACAAGCATATCAATAAGGTATAATTGTCAAACCTAATTAATTCCTTAAGAAGATGTAGCAACACACGAATACATAGATTGTGATCGAAAACAAGCCAGTGTTGTTGCACTGTTGTTGAATCAACGCATCTTGTAATGTTGAGTCTTCGAGATCGAGCATCGACGTCCATGGAACGAATATTTCAGCACGATATCAATATCGCGAGAATTCTTCTTGTTTGGAGCAACATTCAAGCTACCAGTGATGGATTCTCCTTCACAAATGGTGAGAACATCTTCCAAGTATAGAACTGTTTGCTTCCAATGTGTGGCTCTTGATCTCGGCCCTGTAACATAATATTGCAGAAGATTCTATCAATTCTAAAACTAAAATTGGCAGGATAAGATACAAAATAGTAGTCATGAATTACAATAGCCTAAAAATACTTGTTTCATCCCAGTAGAAATTTACCAGTAGAGAATCCAGTCAACTTATGGCACTTGGTAAAAGATACATCAAAGTAGGCAACAAGAGCATGAATGTAATCGTCACGTTCTGCTATGAGCTTGAATGGGGCAGTAAAGGAAGCATCGCCTGGCGCCATTTTGGATATATCCATCGTCTGAGTGAGACCAACCCAAACATATCATCCATAATGAAAACAGGTATAAGAGAAGGATCACTAAAACCCAAGTGTAAAATACTTCTCTTTTTAGACCATGGAAAATAGAATCCAAAAAAATGTCATCTATAATCGAAGTTCATGAGACTAGAACACCAAACATTCAAAACTAGGACGAGATTACAGTCGTCGAAGATTTTCAAGGCGATAAAGATAGAAATAGCATTGGAGGAGATTCAAAAAATTAGATAACTGATGGAAGCTTTTAAAAGTCAAAACTTTGAGATGTGATAACAAGCAAGAAATGCTCATGTTCAACATAAATATTGAACTTCATTATTTGACCAAGAAACTATGGCAAACATGATGTATTCAAGTGTCAATTAACTCAGTTTTCAGTGAAAGTGTTTCGTTATCACCTTAAGTAGCTGACAGTTTGTAACAATTTGATTCTGGTCAACAGTGTCCACCAAAGGCTCCACCAAGGCTTGCCTTTTGATGCAGCTCATGTCAAACCCATATACACTATTCCAAACTATTTTAGCATGAAGATGAACAAGGAAACAATGTCAGAAAAGATTGCAGCATATATAGCTGAACGATTCAAATAACATTTCTAGCTGAGCGATTCAAATAACATTTCTAGCTGAACGATTCAAATAACATTTCTAGCTGAACGTACACTCAATCTTGTCTTCTTTGTAGTCTGCATCCTCAATGGCTGTTAGATACAGAGAAGCTTTGTCTGGTAGTACAAGACCATCATTAACCTGCATGACGGAAACAAAATAGCATATGTGAATATAAGGGACCAGCTGAAATTCCCACATTTGGCTTTCCCCATTAAGTTATTGAGCCTTGGATTAGAGAATGGATGAGTGACATTAAATCATCGCAAGAATACAGAAGCAAATACACAGAACACTCTTCAAACAGATTACTTATGCTAAAATCTCAGCAAATACACAGAACACTTACAAGCCACTTATCACGAGCATATAGGACTGTATTTAACATATTCTCGAACAACAAAAAGTATCCCATCCATTCTGAAATAATTATGTCTACTCTAGCAACAGGAAGCTCAATTTCTTCAATCTTCCCTTTCAGAACAGTTATAACTGCCAAAAAAACACAGGGTTTTGTGATGAGAAACTGCTATACAAGAAAAGAAAATAACTGAGAGAATACAATTTTATGAAATTACAACAATTGGGTACAAGAGGAACAAGAGATATAAGAAAGATACCATTAGAAAATCCATTGGCTTCGACTATCTCTTTTGCCATATCAGCCATATGGGAGCACTCGACCTGTAAACGAACACTTCCTTAGAAGCAAAAACTAAAAGAATAAACCAAAGAAAGGGGAAAATAGAAGGCACATTCCCACATCACAAGAGCCACCAAACTTACAGCATAAACATGTGCTGCTCCAGCTTTGGCACAAAATAGGGACAAAATGCCAGTCCCTGCTCCCACGTCAAGGACAACTTTATCTTTGAATAAAAACTTATTTTGATAAATTACATTTTGATACGTCTTAGTTCTAACTGAATCCTTCAGCATTTCCTGCAACAAGAAAAACAGCCATGCTAAATTTCTGTAAGATACAATATGAAAAACAACTCTTTCGGCTTGCATCCATGTTGGAAACTTACTTCGTGAATGCCTGCACAAGTAAAACGAACAAATTACAAAAAAAGTAATTAATTTCACTTTCAGGATCTTACTTGAAGATGAATAACAAATTGTGAACCAGAAGTCACGGACATTCCCAAAAACAATAAATGGATGAACGAAAACACAGCATAATAATAAACACATTCACGCAGACTTTTCCCGTACTAAACAGCAAGGAGCGTTCAACATATGTCCAAGGACAATATTTTTTTTTTTTAACCCAGGAGAGTAACAAAGGAACTTTGAGATGTTAAACCTAAATCGCAATTCAAGTAAATCAATTACTAAAAGGAAGTGCAGGTTTAAAGGCATGTCCATAGACTATATTCCAAAATACAGTAATGATAGAACCTAGAACCGACGGTGAATCAAACTAAATGATATAATCGAAATAAAGGAAGAAGAAAACGCCTACAAATCAGCAAACCGAGAGGAAAAACCATTACCGAAGTGAGAGTAGGAATCGAAGTAATAATCAGCGCTGGTTTTATCATCTTTGTCATCCAAGGACTGGGCAGGCTCACACGCGGAGTCTTCAATGACTCTGTTAGAGTCGTCGGCTTCACACATGGACTCGTCGATGTTGGAGCTCTCAGTGGTTTCTTCAATCAGAGCTTCGTCGTCGTCTTCGAAGCGAATCTTGGAGCCCTGGGGCTGAGGCAGGCCATTGAGGGGGGATGAACTGTGACCACCATTTCTCCGGCGACCCATGATGGATTGGTTGCGAAGTAAACGAATAGATTAGGGCTTTCGGGTGGGGTTTTAGTGTAGAGCAGTGTTTCGCCGTAGAACTCAACTGCGCGGCTACGAGCGAGTTTTTGAAGTGCTTTTAAAGCAGCGGACTAGTTGTGTTCCACGTTCATGAGTTTATTTCTTTTTAATTAATTAATTTATTTATTTATTTATTTTAAATATAATACTCGTGTCATAAATTATTTTTAAAAAATAAAATAAGCTTTGTTATGATTTAATTAGCTTAAATTAAGGTTTTTTTCTATGGTTCTTTAATAGGTTGATCTAAAATAGATGCCCCTGGACCATAATTAAATTGAGTAAGCTGTAATAGTGTTAAATTTTAAGTTTTAATTTTTTTAATTAAAAATAGTTTGCTTGATAACTCAATAAGAGTCTGCCCACGTGTAGATTCTTTAACAATAATTGGTATACGGATTGGATGTCTAATTGTCTAGGTGGTAGGCGGTAATGATAGTATCTTGTACCTAAACCACCGTGGCTCACTTTTTCTAAGTAATGGGGAAGAGGAACAAAATATATCATTGATATGAGCAGTTGGTTAGATCTAGTATGGATCGGAGAAGAGGAACAAAATATATCATTGATATGAGCAAAATATATCATTGATATGAGCAGTTGGTTAGATCTAGTATGGATCGTACATGGACTGTATGATTACGGATTGGATATCAATTGATAATGATAGTATCTTGTACCTGAACCATGGTGGCTCGTCTAATTGTTCAGGCCGTAATGATAGTATCTTGTACTTAAACCACAGTGGCTCACTTTTTTTAAGTAGTGGAGAAGAGGACCAAAATATACTAGTTAGAGTCGGCCACTCTCTTAGGGTTCATTTTTCATTAATTGAGTAGACAAAAATTACGCTGATATGCCACTCTCTTACCACTCTCTTAAGGTTCATTTTTCATTAATTGAGTGTAGACAAAAATTATGCTGATATCCTGATTTTTTCTTGATTTTTCTCCATTTCTTCTGAACTTGATAATAATATCTAAATAAATAATACATTTTAATAGATTTTTAAATACTTGTTTTTCTTTTAGTTTTTAAAATTTGACTATAACTTAAATCACATGTTTGAAAAGTTGTTAGGGAAGATATATGGGCCAATAAACATTTATAAATTAAAACTTTAATAAATAATTACTGAAGTAATTAGTTTTAAGGTTACTATATGAAGGAAATTAAGGAGGAAATCAATCATTTTAGAAATAGGAGACTACCCTGGGTGGGATAGTTCAACGGTAATTATAAATCTCAAGAATTAACTTTTAATCTTCAAAAACTAAAAACGTTACCGAATAATTAAAATTGAAATATACTCCACTACACTAGACATTTCACCTAGCATTATGACAAACCTATTATTTTCCACATTGGGAAATAGCCCGAATTTATTCTAGATATAATATTATTGGAGATAAATAACTTTTTTTTTAAGAACTGAAGTCAGGTCAGAGAGTTTAATTTAGATCATAAGAGGGTAAAACGGGGGATGCAGGAGCACCTGATGCCAGTCGAGTACTGGACGCAGCGCAGGCAACTCAAGAACACCACTCGAATGCCATTTCCGGCGCAGCACCTTTTATTTACTATAACGACTGACGACTACCCTACTTGGCGGCGGCAGATTTTTTGACAATTGGCCATGGGCCTCCGGCCATAACTGCCTCTATTTCCGATGTTTCTCGAGGACAATTTGACATGTTCCTGCAGCCATTGGCAGTGACTAGCTGCAAAAGCCAAACAGAAGACGTCAAATATGATTCTATGGTTAAATTAAAATTGAAACTAACCAACAATATTGCTCTGTATTGGTTTTTTTAAATGAAAAAATTAATATCCAAAACCAATCCTAACACGTCCTCAATTATCTACTAAAGTAGCGATGTTGGTCTCTTCAACCATTATTGTGGTTCCTTTTTTATTTTGCACAAGAAAATTGAGCCAACGATCATTATAGTTCAAACTAACGGAACTGACTCAATATGAACAGTTTCAGCCGGTGGCTATGACTATAAGATTGCCGGAATTTGTTAATAGAAGAACAACATATGGTCATATGTCAAGTTGTAATAAGCATAAGTTTGGAAGGGAATGTGTAGTGTACCACATCACTTTCAATTCGAACACCACCAAAGCCTCTAAATCTGTTCAGTGCTTTGACATTGAAAAACTTGGAAGTTTTGCTATTCTCCAGGGCCGGGTCTAGTAATGCATCAATGAAGTAGCATCCGGGCTCCACAGTAATGACCTGCAAATTAGCAAGAAAATTAAACTTTGTATTGTTTTCATTCCAAGAATACATTATAGCAAACATAACACTTTGAGACTGACGAGGAACGAAAATGAGGAAAGTAAACATAAAGACAAGGAACCAAGACGAGTATTGAATTAAGTAATATAATGAAAAAATATTGATAATTTCCTCTCCCACTCCTATAACCAGAAAAGCTTAGAAAACAACACATGTACTGTAACCTTAGCCAGAAATGAAACATTAGTTTCAAGACCACACATAAACGATTGAATCGCTGTTGCGTGCAGCTTGCACTTTTCTGCACTGTCCATTTTTTCCCTCTCGCAAAAACCAAAGAACAGGACAAAGGGAAAAAAAGGGGCCACGATTTCATTAATCTTCGGCTGGGGTGCCTCTTTCTTTAACCTGCCTCTTAAATAAAGCCCTAATTTCTTTAATTTTCCATACTTCCAATTTCCAAATACCATGTTTTCTTATATTAAATCATTTCTATTAATATTAGATAATATTTTTCTAAGCCTTGCTTAGCTCCAGAGGATAATTGCACCTCACCCTATAAAACATTGACACCACTAGGTAATCTAGCAAACAATTTGTTATGGCGACTTGCGACTAGTAAGGAAGAACCAAAAGCTATGGCTATAACTAACCATTCCTTCTTTAAGATCACGGACTGTACGTAAAGCATTTAGCCCTGGTTCTTCAGGCCTCTCCAAACCCTGTAAAAGCATGCCAAATGTTACGAATTGAAAAAGAATATTTTGCTTGCAAGCCAATAGAACTTTTGTTTTTCCTATTCTCTATGTTCTCCTTTTAACCCATTTGTCACTTTATTTTTCCTAAGTTTGTAATGGTTTTGTCGTATGCACAAATGTGAAGTAGAGATAAATAACATAAAGCAAATAATCATCCACTGGAACCTGCAAGTAACCTCCAGGATCGTGAGTATCGATACCAAGGAAATGTCCCAAACCATGTGGCATGAATACAGCCCCAAGATGCTCAGCTATCATGTCCTTTACATCTCTACAACAAAATAACAACTTCTCCTTATTCAAACAGAAAGCAGACTGCAAGAGAATAATATATATATAGGTTTGGGGTGGGGTCGGGAGGAGAATGTACCCAACAAGTACAGAACCCTCGGTCAATGACTCAAGAATAGTCTTCTCAGCTAATCTGGTATATGAAAAGAATGTAAATAAGAAAGCATTTGACCAACATTGACAAGATGTACAAGCCATAAATAAAAATATTGAGACAACAACAGTTACATGTTAGAAACAATGTCAATTAGATGACATGCTAACAAAAACACATACGCAGGAAAGTAAAACAGCATTTAAAATGCAACATTCTTTTAAAAACATCCATGCATGTTCATTTACGAGCACCACAACTAATCTCATGAAACAATCACCGGACATTTCAAGATTTAGTTGTAAAAAAACTCTCTTAAGTCTTCTACTATCTTAAGTAGCTACCATAGGAACCCATTCCCCAAAGTCACTTTACCTTCATCACACGTCATAATGACAAATAGGTCAACCCAGCAACTAACGTATGTATCTAATCTAATGAATGAAAAAGTCAGGCTAGAGATGGCATAAAAGAAGAGGAAAGCGGGCAAACAAAGTATCACTATTCCAAATGATAGCTTTTGTCGCATTTATAAGCTAACTGGCGACAAAAGTTTAATTACAGGGGAATTTTAACCTTTACCATGTGTAGCTTATACAAGCAGATTTATGTATCTCAATTTCTCAGTAAGAAAACAATCATTTAGACCTTTTCTTCATCACCTGATGTAAATGAATTGCATATAACATCCACGGTTACACCTCAAACTATTTTGTACGATCAAAAGAAAATCAGAGCAGGGATATCAATAAAAAGCCTACTTGTGCATTTCAACCCAGTTTATTCCCGGTTTCATAACTGATATAACAGCATCGTGAGCCTTGAGGACAGCCTGCAACACAGGGAAACAAATAGTCAACCACATGTCTAAGAGAAATAGGGAGGAAAAAAAAAAAAAAAAAGAGTTAACCTATCCTTGTGCCAAGGGAATAGCAGAAAAGTAGTGGACTGCATTTCAAGAGGAACTTACGTTATATATCAGCGATTGATCACTTGTAAATTTACCATTCACCTGCGACAAGGATGAACATATGTTATGGAAATTCAAAAAGATTGATATAAACTAAATGATAAACTAAAGAAAGTTTTACTTGGAGGCGCAATAAAATGCTTTACTTCAAAAAGTGGTTGCCTAATTTTTCCAGGTGATTTTAAATCCTAATGAATTCATTTATATATTATCCATTAAATTAAAATAACTGAAAACCTGTTTCAAATTTTCCTTCGACTTTTGAAAAGTCCCCAACTAAAGTGGTTGGATTTCACAAGATATCAAACCAAAGAATTTCAAATCATTTCGAGTTTTTCAAATCACATAATTTAATATAATTTCTTAGACATTGATTCCTAAAAGTGTACAGTGAAGAATAATATTAAGTTCACTTAAAATGAAACAGCATGGAATAAATGTCACCCACTGGGAATGAACAAGTAATGTCAGATGCATAAAACTTGTATTCTGCTCCCATATCAAACAACGCCATATCACCATCTTCCAACGTCTGCATTAGAATAAATAAAATTTCTGTTCTGAATGCTTCACAAAAGATTCAATGAGAAATTAAGGATTACTATACTCTACTTGGACATCAACAGGATATTAACATCAAAGGATAAAATTATTTTAATTCAACATACTCTGTCATTTGGAGCTGCCGCATGTCCATAGTGAAGAACGGCACTGCAACATAGAATGCCATCCGTATGTTAGCATCAATCTCACCAACATAAAAATATAGTTTTAAAAAATAAACAATTTGAATGACTTCATCCATCCACAGTCCAGAACAGCCGCTGATTTCCCCTCCCCCAAAAGAGTAAATAAATAGGTCCATTAACAAAGACTTGCAGCCAACATCAAGTAAAAAACTAACAGCTTAAATGATCCTACGGCATCCAGTTTGAAAAAACAGGTAGTTGTTTGCAGACTTGCCTATTTTCTCCAGTGGCACATATACAAGTGTATGAGCAGTGCCTACATCCACCATACATGTAAGTGTGGTGAAGAAATAAGCTTTCCAATTGATATTCTTTCATGCCCGCCTTGATATTTTTCATAACCTGAAACAAAAGCATGCTTAATCTTTCACGTTATCAACCAACCTCTCAGAACTTCCACTTGTTCTCATAAATATAAATATTAAAAATAAAAGCATAAGCTGAGCACTTCAACGCAAATACACATGTCATGAGAATTAATCATCGAAATGGTTAACTTTATCTATTAGAGATGAGCTGTTACCTGAACATGAGCTTCTGAGCTAATATCGTTGGCAAATTGAATAAGAGCAAGCTCCAGCTCCGATTTCACAACACGACATTCAGTCAAAATAGGATGCAAGATATTCAAATCAATTTCAAACGTGTCAATACCCTGAAACAGATAAGAATTAGAGGAAGAAAGTCTAAACATGATCAAAGATCAAAGCTAGAAGTCTGATGCTAGTTACAACAGTAAGGGGCCCATTGATAATGCTTTTAACTTCCAAATTCTAATTTTATAAAATGAAAACAGAATCATGCAATTATTTTTTCTATTTTCTGTCCAAAGAGAAAAACAGATTTGATGTATCTGCTGTGTCTTGTAATCTATTATTTCAAAATTGAAAGACACCTTTTAGATGAGCCCCTTAAATACTATAGCACCTTTGTACTCCATGATAATCAGAAATTTATAACCTAAAAATGAAAAATACAACAATTTCTCAACTATTTTCTAAAATTGAAATAAATGATCAGGAATCCAAAAGAAATATTTTCTTTTGCAAAAATTCTCACAGTATTAGTAACAGCTCCAGAAATGGTAAATAGAAAGTAGAAAACAGAGTCCAAGACATCTATTCACCAAAAGTATAACACAAAATAGAAGCATAATTAATGAGCCTTGGAAAACTAATGGCCTTGAACTTCGGAAAACTCGTGGACCATTCCAAAATCGAGATATAGCAAATGCAGTAATTCCTCAAGGATAAACTCCAATGAAACCAAATAGCTTACTTTACAATTTCAACAAATATGTAGGATAAAGCATAAAGGTGGGAACTGAACCTCAAAATTTGCGGGTACTGAAAAATTGTTGCTGTCAGTATTCAACCCACGTAAGAGAAATAGTAAAGGTTTCTCCAACTCCTGGTATTGTTCGTGCAAAACAGCTGCAATTTCATCTGTATAGTATGCCATACTGACCTCATATTTTTCCTATAAAACATATTCAGTACAATCAGCTAATAAGACAAGGCGTAGTGCACCAAGTGCAGGTTATCACACACCACCTTGAAATATGACAAAGGCTTTATTTCTCCCGACCATACAGCATAATCAGAAGGCAGCTTTGGAGCGAACAGAATTGACTTTCCACTGGCAATGTCCTATACAAATTTTGTGTTACAAGACAATAACGTGGATATGTGATACAGTTGAAATAGACGTATAAGGAATGACTTCATTTTCATTGAGTACATGTGTCAAAACAGCTACACGCCCAACTACATAGTAATGAAACAACTATTGTGTGAAAATTTTGCAAAATAAAACAATTTAATCAAATAATTACATTTAACACACTGCAAGTATCAAGTAAAAATGTACAAACTCCAACACAAAGATTAGTATCAATATTAAACAATTAACATTAAAACGTTCAAGGGAGTAATTGGCTTACAATAGCGCCATAGAATCCAGGCTCTATCACTCCAAACAGATAAGCAAAATAACTCTCTTGCCTGCAAATTAAACCAACCAAAAGGATCAAACGTGTCTCACGATGACTAAACTGAAAAGCAAAAGGAATTTGCAAGCATATTGAGCTTCGAGTAACACTCAGATAAGTTATATCATTCAGGACGGCGACGAAATATAAGTGTTAACAATTTAATGTTTATAATCATCTGTAAGTGGCGCGGCACACAATTCAATAACTACGAGAAAATTATCTAAGTTCTAAAACAAGTGTGGCTCTAGACTATTTGCAACGCCGCGACGGATAGAATATCAGAGGTTAGGACATAATTTGAGATACATTGCAATATCAAAAAACCGAACTGTGCTTACAGCGAATATCAGAAACTTAAAAGACTTTCATCATCAAGTACCTGAAGAGTTCGAGATGGTCCGTATCGTAGCGCGTTCGCTCATCGCCTCCCTAACAAATCGTCACAATCAAGGAAATGGAATAAGGAAAAAAGAACTACGGAATGTTACAAACACAAAATTAGGGCATCGTGTTGTGAATTGCAGATAAGATTACCTGAAGCAACACAATGCCTTTGAGAGGACGAGCGGAATCGGCAAGGTGTTGACGTAAGGACTTAAGCAACTTTTCTCTATTGGTGACGTAAAGCTCCACCGGCACCGGGGGAGGAGTAAGAAGCGAAGCCGAAGCCATGGAAGTGGCTTCAACAATCCGACAAATCAAAGTGGCGTCGATGCCGAGGAAGCTCAATCGGCATACCGTAAGATCACTGTTGACAGTGAGGAAATCGGAACGATACTATTCTCTTACCCCGGGATTAAATAATCGATCCATTTCCACATTGAAGTTTCAATTGTATGATGTAGATATTAGTGGTCGTCATCGAATTTGGGATATTTTTTTCAGTCAACAATTTATTATTATTATTATTTTTTTTTTTTTTATTTTGTGATGAAGCACTGTAAATTATCCAAATATGTCATTAACTTAACGACCAACAAATATTCAAAATATATAACAATATAATTATAACAGAAATAACTTAAAATAGAAAATTAAATAAATTCGCGAAATATATGTAAAAAGAAAAAGTCATATTTTATCGTGTGTGATCACGACCACTATACTCATGGGTGGTCTTGCAAAATTTCCTTGTTTATTTGTTAATATTTGATTAAAAAAGGTGCGATTTGTTAACTTTTATTTATGGTTTATTAGATATTTTAATAATTCTTTTCTTAGATATTTATATTAATTTCTATATTAGGATAGTCAAAGCCTACAGAGCGGACACGTCCCGACGGCTTACGTGCTAAGCGAGCTGGAACATACGAACACGCCAATCTTAATCTTTTCTCATTTCCATATCAAATTATGTTTTCTATGTACTTCGTCTTCAACGAATCGTTGGTAAGATCTCTGTACTTTATCTCCTCTGTTTTCTTGCATTTATGATCTCATGTTTCGTTTCTGCCTACAAACTGTTCGATGAAATGCCTGTGAAGCACTATAATGCCATCCACCGCCATTTGACATAGGAATTTGACCACCATAGATGATGATGATATTAATGTCTTATCCCCCATAATCCCCCACCTGATTGCTGCTTGCCCAAACACAAAAATACTTGCATCTTTAACGTGTTTGATGTTGTTGAAGATAGTTGGGAAAGGAATTCACGTCGGAATTTATAAGTAAGGATTACTATCTCTATTGATACAAGGCATTTTGAGAAAACAAAAATGATAGTCACGGTTAGACGAACACGACTCTCCACAATGGTATGATATTGTCAACTTTGAGCATAAGCTCGCATGGTTTTGCATTGGCCTCCCAAAAAGGCATACCAATGGAGAGAGTATTTTTTTTTTTTTGTTTATAAACCCATGATCATTCCCTAAATGAGCCGATGTGAGACTTTCATCATCCAACACCCCCCTCAAACAAAGTACGTCTCCCCTTAATCGAGGCTTGACTTCTTTTCTTTTAGAGTCTTTTGTTCGACATTTGAGGATTTACCAATCTATTGGCACGACTAGGTTTAGTGCATGGCTCTGATACCATGGTTAGACGAACACGACTCTCCACAAATGGTATGATATTGTCCACTTTGAGCATAAGCTCTCATGGTTTTGCTTTGGGCTTCCCCAAAAGACCTCATACCAATGGAGCACTTTGAGCATAAGCTCTCATGGCTTTGTTTTGGGCTTCCCCAAAATGCCTCATACCAATGGAGAGATAATATCATACCATTCTCAAAGTCATGCCCTTTAACTTAGTCATATCAATATAATCCTCAAACGTCGGTGAATCTTGATACATTTGCCATCTTTATTCCTTATTTTCTGGGCTTTTTCTGCATTGGGATTCTCCTCATTGCATGTTTTGTTATGGAATTTTAGCTAAAGTGCAACTGTTCTTGCGTTTATGTATCATTATGTGGAATATGTTATAGAGGTGGTCTGTTCAGTACGGAGAATATGTAGCTCAAATTTGAGTAAAATCTGTTCTGTGTGACTGCTCTTGGTAGAGTAGCAATGGCATCCGGAGTGATTTGTTTTGTACCCATTTTGTTCTCCAGCCAACCCAACCAGCCTGGCTTGCAACAGAGGTTATGAGGTTGTGCATTGGAACTCATGAAAATGTGGTTTTGTAGAAATTATGATTCTTTAGTTTTTGCCTTTTCTTATGGACTAGAGAAAGGCCTCGTAACTTCAACCAACCTCATGATTGATTGATTGATTGTCTTATTTGCTTTTCGTTCTTCTGAAGTGTGCATGTAAAAACACGACTGCACAACGAATAATAGAGAGAAAAGTGTCGTTTTCTTCCTCTTTTCCTTCGCATTTATTCATCTTATTCTGTTTTTAGCAATTGCCGCCATTCATGACATGCCAAAAGTTGACCAAGTGTGCCAAACTTTTTAATTAATTATATATATATATATATAAAAGTATTTTTTAGACTTTTGAATCTGTTTGGAAGAGTTTTCACATCTTTATAAAAAATATTTAGTTATCTCCTCCTAGCAAATGTGCTATCTCACACAAACACACTCTTTTAAACTTAATAAAAAAAGAAAATTATTCTTTCATTGTCTTAATGAGAGTTCACCACTAGCCGATATTGTTTTTTTTTTTTACTTTCCTTCAAGGTTTTTAAAACGTCTCTATTAGAGAGAAATTTACATACCCTTATAAAGATTGTTTGTTTTCTTCCCCAATTAAGGTGGGATCTTACACAAACATACTCATTTAAACTTACAAAAAAAATTATTCCTTCATATTATGTCTGGAGAGTTCACCACTAGTAGATATTGTCTTTTTTTTTTATTTACGTGTATATTATAGAGAGGTTTCTACACCCTTATAATAATGTTTCGTTCTCCTCCCAACAGATATGGGATCTCACACAAACATACTCGTTTAGACTCAAAAAAAAAAAAAAAAACTTAATATTATGTTTTGATAAGAGTTCACTGTTAATAGATATTGTCTTTTTTTGTACTTTGCTTCAAGGTTTGAATAACGTGTCTATTAGGGAGAGACTTCCACATCCTTATAATGAATGTTTTGTTCTCCGCCCCCAACCAAGGTGAGATCTCGAGCAAACATACTCCTCTAAAAAATCCCTTCATATTATGTCTTCACGAGAGTTCCTCATCCTCTCCATGAAAGAATGTATTCTCTTGAGAGCAATCTGTAGGGTTTCTTCACTCATATTGGCAAAACAAACTCTAAACCAGCCCGGTTCAGAGCAATGACAGGAAGAACCGGGCGAAATATTCAATTTCGCTTCCTTCAGAATACACTTCCAAAGCTCAATTTCACCTTCTCGTGTAGGATTCTTTTTCAACAATGGGCTCAAATTCATCCAACAAAACAAACCGGCATTCCCTTTCAAGCACTCAATCCCAGCCATTCGCAGCCCTTCAATTATCATCTGATAACGCTTCCTGAGCCGATCCCGGTTCATTTCAATATACTTGTCTATAAACTTCTGGTTCGACAACATGGCCGCTAAAAACCGCTGCGTTTGTGAAGAAATCAACGTGAAACTCGACATCCGGCGAGCCGTCGTCACAACTCTGTCATTGTAAGAATAAATTGTCCCAACTCTAAACCCCGGAAGGCCGAGATCTTTGGAGAGACTATACACAATATGAACCCGGTCGGCATTCTTATTACCACGGGATTCCAAAACCCCAGCCACGCTGGTGAACTCGGCCGAGGAGAAAACCGAACCGGAATAGATTTCGTCGGAAATAAGGTGGATGTTCTTGTCTGTAACAAAATCCAAAACCTCCTCAATTGTGGACCGTTGGATCGTTAGGCCAAGTGGGTTGGATGGATTTGTGATCAAAACTCCTCTAACTTTGATCTTCATAGCCATTGCACTATCATACGCAGCTTCCAATGCTTGACGAGTTATTTGAAAATCATTAGAACTATCACAATGAATTGGTATAATCTTCACTTTAGTTCTCCATCTCAAATCCCGATCAAATCTGAAAAAAAAAAAAAAAACAGAATTTATACCCGTTATTAGAATCACATAACAACGTACATACTCGATCTGAATATGATATAAGTTGTTAGGATAACAGTTAAAAGAGTCCATTGTGGAGAGTCGTGTTTATCTAACATAGTATCAGAGCCGTGCCCTAAACTTAGTCGTGTCAATAGATTGGCAAATCCTCGAATGCCGAACAAAGGACTCCAAAAAGAAAAATGAGTCAAGCCTCCTCAAAGGTAGTAAAAAATGGCTAAGACTCTAAAGGAGTCGAGCCTCGATTAAGCGGAGGCGTACTTTGTTCGATGGGAGGTGTTGGATGAAAGTGTCATCGATTAGATTAAGGGGAGTTCAAGAGCTCATAGATCTCAGGGGAGGTTCTATAGTGTATTTTGTTTGAAGGGAGGATTTTCGGGAGAGAGTTCTCCATTGGCTAATTTAGAAAACATGAGAGTTTATAAACAATAGAAAACATGACGAGAGCTTATACTGGGAGTTAACAATATCATATCATTCTGGAAGTCATTCGGGAAGTCGGTCATCGTTAAGAAGTAGTTGGTTTTGATAATCTTACCCAGGATAGTAAGGAGTAGGAAGCAGCAAAGCGTCACCAGGGTTAGCCAGAATGAGAGTGAGAAGCTCATTAGCCGCCGTAGCACCGGCAGTCAAAACAACCCGACTTGGGTCAAATTTCACAGCTCCATCTCTAATTCGTTCCATAAAACCAGCCATAGCGGTTCGAAAAGAGAGCAGCCCATGATAATCTTGAAACAAAGCGGTTTCCCTGAACCCAGAAGAATCCGGTCCAGCATCTGAATTTTGCTCTAAATATTCCTCCACCAAGTCAAAAGACACTTGGTTTTCTGCTAAACCCATTTGGATAATGCCAGAAGGATTGGTGGATTCATTATACGGAATTTGATCGTAAGCTTTCCAGCCGACAAAATACGGCGAGTTTTCGCCGTGAGTTTCCGACATAGCAATTTCAGAGAGTTCAACTTCTGGGGTTTCCTCATTATTAGCCATTGATTTCAAGAACAAATAGGAGAGTAATAAGAGAAAAGGAGGTGAAATTTGAATGGAAAACTGTAGCCATTAGAGCTCCTCTATTTATAGCAACTCTTTGTCTCTTTTGTTTCAAAATCCGAAGTGCGTGATTTTGGTGTATGCCTCTACACTATGCATGCAAATTTTTAAAATTTAAATTTATTGTACATTTTTTAAAATATTCCACGTCAATAGATATTCATCCCACTTTTATAAAGTGTGGAAACCTTTCCTCGCACACGCGTTGAAAACCCAAAAGGAGAAGCGAAAACACTATCTGTTACATCATATGAACTGTCTTTCCATCTATGGTATAAATATATGTTTTTTATTTTTATAAATATATTTATAAAAGGTAAAAATAGTTGAATAACCACTTTTTTTTTATTTGTTGTTTTCTTTTAAACATTAAATATATTATTTATTCCAATTTTGTAACTGAAAATCTTTTAAAATAGATTATTTATTCCGGAAATTTAATTTTGTAACTCACAATTTTAGTGGGAATCCGGTAATTTTTTATTTTTGTAAAAAGAGTGAAAAAAACGTGCATGTATTTATAAAATTTTAAATTTATTGTATTTTTTAAATATTCCATAGTAGTAACGAGAGTACTTGGCTTGAATCTTTTAAACAAATATTTTGTATCCTAATAAAGAAACGATATTTATAAAATTTTAAATTTATTGTATTTTTAAAATATTCTACGTCAATTATAACGAGAGTACATAGCTTACATGTTTTAAATAAATATATCGTAATAAAGAAACGATATTTATAAAATTTTAAATTTATTGTATTTTTTAAATATTACACGTCATAACGAGAGTACGTAGCCTGCATGTTTTAAACAAATATGTCGTTATAGTTGTATTGTAATAAAAAAACGATTTCTTATTAAATTTTGATTTCGACAATTTCTATCTATTTTTCCTCTTTCAATATATGTTCATATCAATAGCTCGACATATTATGTAAATATATAGATGCTTTTGTTAAAAAAAAAAATCTCAATTTTAATATAAAAAAATACTCCAATGCACTAAATATATATAAATATATATATATGTACATACACATAATATATATATATATGTATACTAAATATATATATATACATACTAACGTACATACATATATAATATATACATATGTATGTAGATTCATATATTATGTAATACAGACGTATATATACATATTATGTATATACATACATACATACATATATATATATACACGTACGAGTTTTTAATAGCATTTCAAAAAAAAATTTAATACCTACAATTTTTTTTTTAAAAAAGAGTTGAAAAATACTTTTATCCATCCAATTATGTTTAAAAGATATTCCTTAAATTTTAAAAGGTGCATTAACACTTTTTATATTTACGAGAAAAAAGTTCAAATTTTTTTTTACCATCAATATACGAACAACTGAAATTATATACTAACATCTTACAAATTATCTCCAAACTTTTTTATGTTGAGTGTTTTAAACGTGATGCCAATAATGTTTTTGAATATTTTTTTTATAAATAATTTAAAAGTATTTTTGAAGTATTTAAAAAAGTTTTGAGAGTATTAATGAAAATCTTGAAAATTTAAAGGTATTTACGAAACTTAAATGATATTTTTGAAAATATTTGAAACAAAACTCTCTTCAAAACTAACTGTAAAATATTTTTGAAAAAATTAAATGATATATATATTAAGTTTATGGGTATTATTGAAAATATATTTTTATTAATTAATGTGTGAACTAAAAAAAAAGTTTTATTTTTCATTTTTTTTATCAAAAGATAAATGATATCTGACTGTAATTAAAAAAAAATAAAAAATCAAAGTAAATTGTTCTATTCTTTTAGTTATTTATATTAATTTCTGCATTAAACAGTGTTGGAATTAATTTTTTGAGAGGTATATAAGAGTTTGAAGCTCAAAAAGAGAAATAGATGCGTCATTTGAGGGAGACTGAAAAGGACGTTAAAAAGAGAAATGGAGGTGTCGTTGAGGAAGCTTGAAAATTGACGTTTAAAAGGAGCGATGGGGGTGGCAGCATGGCTCATATTCAAAGCATTCATCGGACACGTCCCCACGGCTTACGTGCTCAGCAAGCTGGAAAGTACGAGATCATTTTCAAAACCCAAACAAAGGTTCCCCTGCTCCTAGACAACCCCAATGGAGTTTTTGCAGAAACAGAAACACGTCAATCTTTGTCCTTTTAAATTTTCGTATCAAATTAAAGTTTGTGTGTACTTCGTCTTCAGTGAATCGTTGGTAAGATACCCATTTTCTTATACATAATCTTATTTTTTGTTTCTGCCTACAAACTGTTCGACGAAATGTCTATGAAGCATTATAATGCCATCCAACGCCGTTTGATATATGAATTTGATCTCTATTCATAATAATAGTGATCTCGTTATTTTATTTAACGCTGGTAAGATACCCATTTTCTTATACATAATCTTATTTTTTGTTTCTGCCAACAAACTGTTCGACGAAATGTCTGTGAAGCACTATAATGCCATTCACCGCCTTTTGACATGTGAATTTGACCTCTATTCATAATAATAGTGATATCATTATTTTATTTAACGTTGGTAAGATACCCATTTTCTTCTGGGGCCTCCTCTCTTTCCTAGCTCTCAAAATCTCATATTTTGTTTCTGCCTACAAAGTGTTCGACGAAATGTCTAGAAGCACTATAATGCCATCCACCGCCTTTTGACATATGAATTTGACCACTATTCATAATAATACTGATATTAATGTCTTGTCCTCGTTATTTTGTTTTGTTTCATCCGTTGTATCCCTCCCCCATATCCCCTACTTGATTGCTGCTTGTCCAAGGGAAAAAGCATCACTATGATGTTTTTTCTTTTTAAAGTATTGTGGATCCAAGAAGCTCCACACCACAGCCAAACCAAAGGGGATGAATGAAGCTTTAGGCTAGTAATGATTGGTTATTCTGTATGATTTGATTTTGTACCCATGAGGAAATCAATGCTTGCCACCGCAACAGAGGTTATAGGCTTATACATTGGGACTCATGAAAATGGGACTTGGAATAAATTAGGATTCTTTTGTTCTTGCTTTTGTTTTTGCCCTCTTTTGTGCGTTGGATAAGGTCCTCTTTCATTAATTGTGTTCTGTTTGTATCTTTTCTTGCAGATATTTGGCAATTGTCATGCATCATATGTGCGCTGTCCCGTTCTTGTAGACTAAAGTGGCAACTTCACACTATATTTGGCTGCTGTGACCGAGTAAAAAGTGTAAGAACTGAGGTAAAAAAATCTAGCCCACATGCTCATATCTTTCTGCCCAAATTTCACATTCAGACTTGACTCAAACTATTTTTATTGGGTTTAGTTATGATTTTATCTTATTTGGTTCGGAATCCATTTCGGTACTAAGAATCAGTTGATAACCCACAGTCGAAGGCATTCTACCCAGTAATGCGGATACTTCAGATTCGGCTTGAACGAAACGGAAGATATTGTCGATAAATAGAAACACGTCTTGTTCATTAACATCTCGGAAATATTCCGCCATAGTTAGGGCAGTTAAACCAACTCTCATACGAGCTCCCGGCGGTTCATTCATCTGACCGTAGACTAGAGCCACTTTTGATTCTGCAATATTTTCTTCATTAATTACTCCGGATTCTTTCATTTCCACGTAAAGATCGTCTCCTTCACGAATGACTTGCCTTTTTATAAATTTAGTTGATCTAAATTCTAAATTTTAATAACTCATAAACACAAACATAATTCAATGGGTCAAATTATATGCTTTCAATTACCCTGATTTCAGTAGGCGCCTAAAGAAATAAGGGCTGCAACCCTCTATCGAGCAGCTAACGCCTCGATGCTTGAGAAGTCATAAGTTTGTTTCTCCAACTACAACCAAACTCAATCTAAAATTTGTATTTCCTTTTACATGTGATGTAATTTGTTTATATTATCGTCTCTTCTAATTTTCGTTATAGGCCGTTTGATTGCTATTTTCTAAGTTTCATGCTTTTATAATACCATTCTTCCTACAATAGAATACTTCAAACTACAATGATTTGTATTAAGACACCATTAGAACAAACACCGGAGAGCTCACGTTTTCGTACTACGTTCAATCATCAATAAATTTAAAAAATTCGATATCATTAATTGTTGTATATCGAATATGTATATGTTTATCCATTTTGAGTTGAATAAGTTCGATTTTCATACATGAATAATCATATAAAAAATATATTTTACCCCGAACCGACCCGAACCCAACCAAAATAGGCAGGAAATTTCCACCAATGGACTTGCTTATTTTACACGTTACAATACGAGTGTAAATGTACTACACGTGGTTTTAGAAGACTAGCCAGGCTTAAATACTGAGCCTCAATTCTGATCTTACATTATTGGGCCTTAAGTTGGTAGTTATGTCCAAGTAATGGGCTCTCAAATTTCAGAAGTAGCCCAAATATTTATAAACGTTCGCCAGTTAAGCCCAGCCCAATAATCGACCTCTTTTAAAATTAATACTATTTTTAGGAAACTTAAAATAAATACGCTATTAAAAAAATCCAATATATTTGGATAATAATTTTTTTGGATATTATTTCTTACCGGGGCATTTATGTAATTTTATCTTTTTAGCATCATAATCACTAGGAAGATAAAACTGAAATAACGAATGAAAAGGTCCTTGAAGTTTTTATTTTTAAAAAGAAAAAACGAAAAAGGAGGAGGAATTCTCGAAACGGCCCCTGCTGCGTAAAGCGTCCATTTTCTCATTCACGAACTCCTCAGAGCTCGTGGCGGCAGAGTGGAAGGCTAGCGTTAGAAGCAGCGGCGCGCAATTTGACTCCATTCCTTCGCTTATTTCCGATTACTTCTTCGTTTTGCTTTAATCTAGCATTTCCAATCGGACATTCAAAGGTAAAGTTCTGCTGGTCCTCTTTTTCTTTTTCTTTCTAATTTTGTATTTGTTGGTTTCGTGAATTCACTGGTGTCTTGATATTCTTTTAATTTTTTCTTCTTTTTTGCGTATTTGTTCATCAGATCTCATTCCTTGTTTTCTGATGTACTGTTTCTGTTTCGTTATTTTTAGATCTTTTGATTGAGATGATGGGTTTTTGGGTGTGTTTTGTATTTATTGAATTTTGAATCATGGCTGTAATCTCGATTTTCAGGGTTTAGTAATTATAGCAGGGTGCTATTTTAGGTTTTTTTTTCTGTCTGTTGAAATAGGAATGACTAGCGTACTCTGTTTAATTTTGGGGGAAAAGATTGTGGCGATTTTGGGTCGTTTGATGCCGTGACAGAGTAGACATTGAATGTGGCGTCTGTTTTACGAGGATTCTGATTCTATTGTACGCATCATCAGGAATTCAAAGTCACTGCAGCTTTCTGTAGCTTATATTTCCGGTTCTTCATGTCTAGTTGTACTTCCTAAAATTTTTGACGAAAGAATGAGCGGGGCAGACTCCTTTGTTGCAATTTTATGGTCAACTTCCTATAAAGTTCTAATTCATTGCTGACTCGAGCAAAACATATTCTCTTGGTCCTGATTGTTTCAATTCAGTTCTAAATTTTCTGAACCAATTTAGTTGTCTTTGTTCATAACAAATTCAGTGATACCGCCTTTCATTTCCAACACCAATATATTCATTCTCTATTCAATGTTTAGATATGTCCTTTCAATTATTTGTCTTTCTCTGATCCCCCAAACAGTGGCTATTTGTAACCATCTTTACAGTAAAAGACTCGCTAGCTATTTCTGCTATACACCATATTAGCAATCCCATGAAAGTGCTTTTGCGATCAATTAGAATTTTTTGCTTGTACCATGCATATTAAGGTGGAGCACCATTCCATTTGTGATCAAATCCTCTATGGGGAGTTTTCAGCTTGTTGACTGCCTCTCAAAAGCTACCTTGCCTTCTTCAGTATCCTGTTTGTGAATCTTTGATCCCACCTTGAGATTGTTGATCTCTCCTCTTTTCTGGCTTGTGGTTCCTATTGCAGTATATGGGCTATATTTTTTATTTCTCTTACCCATTGTTCTTTCTAAGTTTCTCTTTATCCTAGAAACAATTGCTTCGTGTGTGAGTAATGAATATAAATTTTAGCTTGGTCTCTAAGTCCTATTATCACGTTAACTTCAACTGTAATTTTGACCTGTTCTCGCATCATCACATGTCATTTTTACTGAAAATGTTATAAAGAAGGATGGAAGTTAAGCTTTTTCAGCAATCTCTTATATTTTGTAAGTTGAAAGACAGATAGAGAGTTCTCAAACCTTTGCCAGCAGAATTTAAGCTAGTACTGGGTGATCGTTGATGTCATCCAAAATCAAATCAGCATTCCTTCTCTTAAGATTTTGTCATTAATTCAGTACCATTTCTTGCTATTTAACTGAGGTCCCACTTTGGTGGTTTTTGAGCTTCATCCGTAGTGTTTTGGTTATCTTATATTGAAACTATAGTGTCAAAGCTTCTTAAAACTTCTGGCAGGAGACACTGTCTTCAAGATTCATCGTATAACTCATCTAACCTAATGTGGGCAGTTGTTGTGTAAGGAATATTGAGGTTTCACGTTTGGTTTTCACGAGAATCAAAACCTGGGAAGGGCAGGTCTGTCGTGTGGTTGTAGGTGAAATATCAAAATTTTATGATGCAAAAATCCCAAATGATTGTCCCGGATTCTAAGAATGGATTTTGAGGGTTTAACGGTTTTTTGGGGAATACAATTTTCAAACTTATAAAGTAATATCATGATTTAGTTTATGGGGTTTTAATGTTGAGTCTTACCTTTCGATTTTGCATCATTTTCTTGTTCTTGACTTCATCATTTACAACGTCTCATATTTTTTTGTGTACTGCTCTTCAGGGTATTACTTCAGATTAATGGCGTCCAAGTTGACTCAGTTGCAGTCCAAGGCCACTCAAGCATCACAATATGTGTTGAAACATGGGTGTTCCTACTACAAGCAATTATTGGAGCAAAACAAGCAATTTATTCAGGAGCCACCTACCGTGGAGAAATGCAACCTACTTTCTAAGCAATTGTTTTACACTCGTCTTGCCAGGTCGTATTTTCTACACTCTCTTTATGTTGGTATATCGTCTGCCTTTATTGCTTTGGAAGAAACATTTACCAGTGCTTTTGGAAGAAACACATGATAAGTATGTTTTAAAATTTTATATTTATTTACAGTTTTGTAGTATCATCTAAATTCACATTTATTTTTTTAACATAAAAAGCCGTACATATACAAGTGAATCATGAATTTGAATATACATAAGGCCAATTGAAAATCCTCTTTTAGCATCTGGGATACTCTGATGTATTATTTTCTGGATGGAGCTATATAGCTTGTTGCACTGAATTGCAGTTAAACTTGTTTTACCATTATGGACCTGTGGTCATGTGAATATATATTCTTTTGTAATCTTATAGCTAAAGAAGTGTGAGCAAAATCTTTGTGTGGAACGTGAGGCCAAAAGAACATCATTTTGACTTGCATCTTATCGATACAGTATTCCAGGTCGGTATGAATCATTCCACAAGGAACTCGATTACGTAAAACAATTATGGAAGAACAGACAAGATCTAAAGGTGGAAGAGGCTGGTATTGCTGCTCTATTTGGGCTGGAGTGCTTTGCATGGTTTTGTGCTGGTGAAATTGTGGGAAGGGGTTTTACTTTCACTGGATACTATGTCTGAGGTTCTTCACTTTAGTTCATCCTTAAGCTTGCTTGCTTCCCTTGGTCATTGTTTCTACCATTTTCGAATAACTGAAATTCTTCATGAAATTTTGTTGTTTTTCTGCCATTTTTTGTGAATCATAGTACTTGGTGAAGAAATCAGTTTACTTATTAGTAATAATCCAGAGTAAGTTTGGATGGATAATGATGCTGTTGCTTCTGTTCATCTTCTCTTGTGTTCATCTCGTGTACATCTTCTGTTCATCTTCTGTTCATCTCTTGAATCATATGATAGAATAGAACTTCCAATTGTGAGTTCACACCTTCTGTTCATCTCTTGAATCATGATAGAATAGAACTTCCAATTGTGAGTTCATACCCTCTCTTCTGTTCATCTTCGAATGAATCCACTTTTAAATTTCAGTTCACGAAAGAATCTTTATGGATTCAAACACAGTGGACAAAATTTATTGACTTTTTAAGCACATGACTTGTTACCGTCGTAGGAAGGGGTGTAAATCTTTTTGCCCCTTATAACACGACTTCGGAAGCTTTGACTTTGACCAGCAACCAACATTAACTGACAAGTGTCGGTTCTTAATGTTTTTATTTTTCTCTAAACAATATTAAGCTATGAATAAAACTAAAATTTTAAATTCCTATTTTTTATACACAAAAATAAATCAAGCATTTTGAAAGGGATGTCTTTGAAGGTGTCATTGTCATTTAATTATTATTATATATATCTTGGAAAAATAGGTGTCACTTTCTGCCCTCTTCGTGATGACATTAATTAAAAGTAAACCAATTAAAATGAAGTTAAAATAGAGGCAGAAAGTTGTTGGCCTGTTTTTTCCTTATTGTCTTACGCGTTGTATGAAATAGCCGTTGGGATCTAAACGAGAGATTTAGTCTAAATTAAATAAACTAAATCTTGTTAAAATATCATTTTTTATTCAACTTTTTATTACCTTAGTTTATTTATTTATTTATTATCAAAATTTAGAACAAACATTTACGAATCCAAAGTACAATCAAGTTGACAATCTGCTCAAGAATTTTTTAACGTGTCTAAATATTAATGATAGTGGACAAATTTTAAATTCAAATTACAGAATAAATCACTAATACTTTAAAACAAGACAAGAAAACATGCAGGTTGCTCGATTTGGTGATTGCAAAAGGTAAATAACAACAACCATCAATACCCTTTTCCTTAAATGTGTATGGTGTGAAAAATACGTTTCACTTACATTTTTTTTAAGCTATCAGATAGTTAAAGATATATATCTTGGATTAAAAAAAATGTAACTCAAACAAATTAAAGACATATATCTTCGAAAACTCTGATTTTGATTGTTGAATTAAAAAATTTATTCGTATAAATTATAGAATTTTGAATTTATATATAAATTATAGAATTTTGAATTTATATATAAATTATAGAATTTTGAATTTATATATAAATTATAGAATTTTGAATTTATATATAAATTATAGTATTTTGAATTTATATATTATGGGTTTGTAAATTGAGGAGTAAAAGTTAGAAAAATATTTTCTTTACATAAAAATATTTTTTAAAAAGTATTTAAATACAGAAATGTAAATTAGTGGGTGGAAATTGTTCGGAAAAAGAAAAAAAAAATGAAAAGGGTGATTTGGTCAATAAGAAAAAAAGTCAGCGGAGGTATGATTGGTGGGTTACCTTGAAGCTTCCCGTACCTAGGTATTCCCAATCTCCCTCGGTTTCCAAATAAACTAAAAAGTTGATCACTACACGGAAACAAAGTTCCTTTCACTTCTTCTTTCTTCGCTCCGATTTCCTTCCTTATTCATTGTTCTTCAGCCTTTGTTTTTTTCACTATTACTGTATTTTCTTCAATTGTTGAAGTTTTTGTTTCTTTTTTGTCGGCATAATCGGATACCCTATCCTTCGTGAAAAGGATTTTGTAATAAAGGAGACAGTTTTCGGTTTTGCCGCGTTGAGATCTGGTTTTGGATTCCTGCAACGATGCTGCATAAGAGCTTCAAGCCTGCAAAATGGTAGGGTTTCTTTCTTTCAATGGCTGATGAATTTTTGTTTCTGTACAAATTAGATGAATTCAAACGGAATTGTGATTTCGGATTCGTTGATTAATTGATTGAATTTGATGCATTTTTTTTCTTTTCGTTTGAATTCTATTGAATTGGCTCGGTGCAGTAAGACATCGCTGAAGTTAGCGGTTTCGCGGATTAAGCTTTTGAGGAATAAGAAAGATGTTCATGTCAAGCAGCTGAAGGGAGAATTGGCCAAGTTGCTCGAGGCTGGACAGGATCAGACGGCTAGAATTCGGGTATCGTAGTGTTTTCTTCATTTCTGGACTTGATTGTGTATATATTTTCTTCGGTTTACTTGTGTCTTTATCAAGCCACCGCTGTTTTTGAGACCTAATGTCATATCGACTTGATTATCTCTGCTCGAGCCCCTCTTTCCTGAAGAATCTATGTTTCTATCTATATTTCAGGTGGAACACTTTGTTAGAGAAGAGAAATCGAAGGAAGCGTATGAACTCATCGAAATATTTTGCGAGCTAATTGTGGCACGTATGCCAATGATCGAGTCCCAAAAGTATGTTAATTTTCTTGATTGAAATTATTTTTGTTCATTTCTCATTATCTTTTGCATATAGGATATTCTTTGATTCCAGAATATGAATTTGTAGTTTGATTTCATTTGAGCTCCGATTTCTATTGAATCAAAATTTCCCCCCCTTGTGATGAATGAAAAATTCTTGTTCTTATGTGCATTGTTATTAATTCCTTCTATGTTTTTATGTCCAGAAATTGCCCAATAGACTTGAAGGAATCAGTCTCGAGTGTCATTTTTGCATCACCCAGATGTGCAGATATTCCAGAGCTCTTGGACGTTCGTAAACACTTCAAAGCAAAATATGGAAAAGAATTTGTCTCAGCTGCAGTGGAACTACGCCCAGAATGTGGTGTGAATCGCATGGTAAGTGTTTTAGCTGTTTTGCAGTTCATAAGTTTAGGAAATGTGGATATCTACGAAAATTACTCAGTTCCATTGACTTTCCCTTTCATTTTATTACAACTTTTCAGTTGGTCGAAAAACTATCTGCTAAAGCACCTGATGGTCCGAGCAAAATTAAAATCTTGACTAAAATTGCTGAGGAATATAACGTAAAATGGGATCCTAAATCCTTTGGTGACAACATCAACCCTCCGGCTGATTTGTTGGTAAATTTTAGTTTTTAGATCATTTCCTTCACTCCTTAAGGTGATTTTTTGATCACTCCACTCCTTACGAACTTTGTTGAGCAGAATGGCCCAAATACTTTTGGGAGGGCTAGTCAAATACAGATGGAGGCTATTGGTGGCCAACCTTCACTTGATCACAATAACAGGGGATCTCCTAATATTCAGGCTCCACCCGAATCCGATGAAAGGCAACGTATACCTGAAGACCCCGTCAATCGCAATTTGAGATCAAACCATCATCCCCAGCAACCCAACTTTGCTGATGTCAATGCTAATCAAAGCAACTTCACTGGCCATCGTAATTCAGAAGCAAGATCTTCTGGTATGTGAAAAATACTTTCGATGTGATCATTGGATATATATGTATAGAAGATTGCTACTTTTCCTTGGATTTGTAATCATTGGATATATATTAATCTGGTATGCAGAAACTAGTGCAGAGGGGATGCGTAGGCACTCGAATTCTGGTGATCAAAATAGTTACGCTTCAGGCAGGCAGCATTGGGGTATGGACTTTAAGGATGCTACCTCTGCTGCGAAGGCAGCTGCTGAATCCGCAGAACTAGCAAGCCTTGCTGCCCGAGCTGCTGCAGAACTTTCTAGTCGTGGAAACATATCCCAACCATCCTCTTCAGAGTTCCATCAATCTTCATCTTATAATTTAAGGGCTGAAGGACCTCAAGGATATGCTAGCGGAAATTTGCGAGATCAACAGCTTCCTAAAGACCAAGTTGTCAGTGCCCCTCATAAAAGTTCCATGCCAGATGATAATTGGAGAGACAATGACACAAGAAGATTTATGGGGAATGATGCCAAGAATTTTAGCTATCCATCTTCAAGTGCCAGTAACAATGATGTTAACATATCAGCAACCAATTTCAATGCGGCAGACCGTTACTCTTTCAAGAACTCATCCGAACCTGGGTTTAGGGACTCCCTTGGTAGTAGTGCATCTGTGGAGAAGCAACCCAGAAAATTTGATGCTAACGCATCTGTAAACAGTTTCAATGCAGTAGATAAATCCTCTTTCAAGAACCCGTCCCAACCTGGGTTCAGTGACCCTCTTGATAGTGTGGATATGCAACCCAGAAACTTTGGTTCTAACACATCTGTCACTAATTTCAATGAATCAGATAGATACTCTCTCAAGAACCCATCTGAACCTGGGTTTAGAGTCCCTCTTGGTAGTAGTACCAGCATGGAGAAACAACCTAGAAACGTTGATGTAGAATATGTTAATGATCAGCCATTTGGTATGGGTTTTGAAAGAACTAGTTCCTATGGAGATTCGAGGATTGGAAATAGTTCAAATAAAGTTCCTTCCCATGAGAAGCTGGTGAACGATACTTACGAGAATCCTTTTGCCATGGATAAACCAAATGACCATGAAAGTACTGTTGATACGAGTTTTAACGATCATGCTAGTGCGGTCTTCGATGATTACGGTCCAGAGGATGATTGTGTTCCAGACTACGAATACCAGAGAAGACAATCTATTCTGGAACCTTCATCGCCTAAAGGGAAGGTGCCAATAAACTCAGCAACAGATGATACTTGGGTCTTCAAGCAAAACATGAATGACTCTCCTGAGAAGTCTGTTTCACACTCGCAAATTTCTGATCGTGCTTCTTTGTTTGCTGGGAATGTGGGAAGTTTTGATGATCCTTCCCATTCTGATGACTTGTTGCCGGCAACTTTTGACCATTCAGATGGACCTAGTTCTGAAAGTGAGAAAGAGCCGGAAGAATTTGAGGTCATTGGTAAAGATCACTATAGCAAATTCTCTAAGAGGCAGAATTTGCCATCTGAAAAACCAGAATGGTCTCAAAACATTAGTCATGGATCACCTGGATCTTCAGATGAGGATAATAGAAGCACGCCATCTCATCACCTCTCCTCCGAGCTTCCACTTCTCCATGAATTGAAGAAGAAAGACAGCCCACCAAGGTCTCTTGATATTCTACACGACAGTGTAATACTAGAAGAATCGACTTCAGAAAGCAACAGTGGCTTGAATTTTGGGAAACTGAAGGGTGGCCTAAGAAATCAAAAGAGTAATTCTAGGCGTTCACATGCAAGCAATTCATCAATAAGTAACTTATCATCCAAACAAGCATGTGAAAACGATGCCTCAAAAACTGCCCAGCCTACCTTAGTTTCTTCTTCGACAGCCAAGACTTCGTTTAGATCAAATGCTCGCAGTGAACTATATGATGGAAGTGTAGAAGAAAAACCAGGTGAAGAGAAGGGCCTGCGAGCCAAGTTTGATAGCTTTAACTCGAATCTTGATGATTCAAAGGATAATTTCTCGGATTATACTGTTAGAAGTGATCAAGAGCGGCACAAAAACAAAGAGGTGGATGAAATATCAAAGAAGCCAGCCCCAACAAGAGTAGGAGTGAAGTATCCTGGTTTCCATGATGACGATGATTCTGAAGAAGATTCACCTGGACAAAATGTGGAAAATAGTCCTCATCGAGTTATGGGTCTTTCTAGACGGACCAAAGCATCTCCTAAAACTCCAAGTTCACGTATGGAGGACTCCTACGGGACACCCACGAGTCATGAGGATGTAAGTGAGAGAAAAGCTTCAAGGAGTTATGATGCATCCAAATCTCCATTGAAGGCAAAGACTGGAACAAGATACTCTGATCACTATGAAAGTTCAAGGCAGCCTCAATCATCTAAACCTTTCAACCAAACTCCTGAAACTAAGAGGTCCTATAATGAGGAAAGGTTGAAATCTTCTGCGAAGGAACGGCAATCCTATTATCCTCCTCCAGAGTTAGATAGGCTGGGCAATTTCGAGAGTTCGAGGGGGACAACTGCAGCTTCAGCAAAGACTCGGGCTCAATCAAGCAACTCGGAGCAGTCTCAATCAATGAAACCTTCCAAACCAAGTCCTGAAACCAGAAGGTCTTTCCATGAAGAAAGACCAACATCTTCTACGAAGGAACGGCTATCCAATCCTTCCCCGAAAATGGAAACACAAGACAACACTGAGAGTTCAGAGAAGGAGAAGACCAAGGCAGTTGAGAAAGCCAGTCATGTTCACCCAAAGCTTCCCGACTATGACAACTTTGCAGCACACTTCCTTTCACTCCGACAGAATAACAAGTAAATCTAGTAGCTTGGCGTTGAATATACCTATACCTATACATATATAGTATATCTATTTTTTGATTTATTATTTGAATTTGTGTGTCGCTCTTTGTTATATAGCTCTTATTCATGATTACAACTCTATAGGGATGTGCAGGTTAAAGGAGACAATTTGATTCATGATTTGTAGTTGTCTGAAGCTAATGAAAACTACATAAAAAACTTCCCAATTAGCCAAAAGAAGTATCTGCATGCATCAAGATAAAGCTAGAATAAGAAGTGATTCACAAAATCTATTGAAGGGGAGATGTGTTGTTGAAAATCTGATTGTTCCCTTTAGAGAAATGCTCTGACAGGCTTAAGCCACAAGATCTCCTTTTTTCCTTTCTTAAAAGCAGGAAAGAAGGCTCCCATATTGGATGGCAAGGGAGTTTTCCAACCAAAAGATGATAGGATCTCAGGGCTATCAACACAAAGATTTACCTTAAGAATGTACATCAGTATTAAGACAATACAAGCTCATCTTCTCTAGAACTGCTCGTCTCTCTCGGTTCTGCATGGTCTCTTTATGGGAAGAATTTTGAAGCTCCCCATTTAAAAGGAAAAAAAAAAAACACCATCCATAGTTTACTTGGACTGTCCATGACTATGACAACGAGCACCAAAGTTGACACATTTTAAAATAGGATTAAAATAGATTTTTTTTTTTTTTTTAATTTTAATATTTTGATCAAACTCTTCTAAATAGTCTTTATTATAAGACTAATTAAGTTTTAACAGAGGGCGGCTTTTGCTAAAACTCGAGCAATGCAGCAAGCAATTAGGCATTGCTTTCATTTGGTTGTTTTAGTGAGATTATATTCTTCCTCAAGCTTGGAGTTGCTCTTAGCTGGTCGGGTTGCCGACCCGCAGACCCGTTTCGTTGCCATAGTAGGAAGGGGTTCTTAGTAGAGAAAACAATCGCTAAGAAATAGAGACAAATGAGTGGCTGTGTAGCATGCTCCAAATTATTTAAATGATAGAGAACAAAGGCGTAGTTTAGTGAAAATATTATTAGATTAAATGTTGACCTCAATCTTTAATAACTAAAATTTTATTTTAATTTAATATTTAAATCTATATATTTATTTATTTTGGTTTCTAAATTATCATTTTTGTTTTGAAAATAAAATTTTAGATTTCAATACTAATTTAGTCACTATACTACTTTTGCCTGAGTTTCTATACTTTCAAAATATATTTTTAATTCATTTTGGTAATCTTTTTTTAGTTTTATTAATTGTTTATTTTTAATTCATTTTGGTAATCTTTTTTTAGTTTTATTAATTGTTTATTTTTAATTCATTTTGGTAATCTTTTTTTAGTTTTATTAATGGTTTATAAATTTTACACACGACTAATATCACATGCAAATCTATTATTATATATATAATTGATTTTTTTTTTTAAATGAAATGAACTGAGTATAGTCACTTTTAAAAGTATAAAAATCAAACAAAAAATGAACTAAAATTAAAATATTTCACCTTAAAAGTATATAAACTAAAATGAAATAATATAAAAAACTAAAATAGTATTTAAACTAGAATTTTAATTTTAAAAAAATAATGTGGGCTTATTCTTCCTTGGGCCGCAATCACTACTAAGCCCAATGGATCAAAACACTGATAAATTGGTACGACCCTGAAATTAGGGTATTGTGCAGATTTAAGTTGTACCCCCTCATCCTGGTGCATCCTTCAAACCCTAACAAGGTCGCTCTGCTTCTGCCATTTTTAGGTTATCTAAAGTTTCGATTTCTTTGCTCAAACGGATTGAAATAGATAGGCAATCGCCTTCGTGACGTTGTTGGTTTTGCTTTTATGCTGCTTTCGCTTCGGATGTCAATTTCTTGACATTTTGTTGTTTTCATTATTCATGTTTTCGTTTTAACCTGTTGCAGGTGTAATCGAAGAAGCCGACTGTAGATATGGTTGAGAAAACGAAGGGGAGGAAGGAGGAGGTGGTCAGCAGAGAGTACACCATCAATCTACACAAGCGTCTGCATGGCTGGTACCAACTCATTCTTACATGTTCTTCCTTGCGTATTTACTCATTCCTCGCTATCAACTGATGTCATACTGCTGCCCAATTAGATCTGTAAGCTAGTTTTTGATGTTCGGCCAATATATATGGCGAAAGAATTTCAATTGCTTATGTTTTGAAAATATTTTCATTACGAGGCCCTTTTTCTCATGATTTTAATTGTGTAAACTTGTAATCTGGCAACTGTTGTGGTAGGTCAACTTGGTTATTTGTGTCGGTATATACTTAATTGTTGAAATTTCTATAAGATTAGAGCTTGGGGACGAAGGATAAATTTTATCGGTGAATTTCTTTACGAACACGTATCAGTTGATCAAAGAACAATCGCATGAACTGATAGTAGAGGGGTATTGAATATGAAGATGAGATCGAGAAGAGTAATAATAGCTAAATGTTGGGGAATTTTTATCTAAATTTGTACCACAAACCGTGAAGAGAAAGAGATTTCAATATAGGTAGTAGTAAGTTTCTCAGGCGTCTGTTATGTATTGTAAACTATTGGACAAGCGGATTGCTTATGCGCTGTTCCTTCTGTCATAACGCTCATTTCCATTAGTAGTTTCTCCTCTTGCATTTTTGTGTTCTTAGTTTTTTCCCCTAATTTTAATTTCAATCGTGAATTTGTGTACGATTTTGTAACTGTAACAACTCCCTAATTCTTATGCTTAACTTGAATTCTAAATAACAGCACCTTCAAGAAGAAGGCTCCCAAGGCCATCAAGGAGATAAGGAAGTTTGCAGAGAAGGCAATGGGAACAAAGGACGTCAGGGTGGACGTGAAATTGAACAAGCATATCTGGAGCAGAGGAATTCGAAGTGTTCCAAGGAGAATTAGAGTTCGTATTGCACGCAAGAGGAACGACGACGAAGATGCAAAGGAAGAACTGTATTCGCTAGTCACCGTTGCAGAAATCCCAGCAGAAGGTTTGAAAGGATTAGGGACTAAGGTCATCGATGAAGAAGACTGATCTGATTCTCATACCGTTTGCCTTGTTACCTGGTACTTCCAACTTTTGGTGAAATTTTCGGTACAAGACTTGTTTCGAGTCAGAGTTATCCTTCATTGTCCTCCTTTTGGTGCACTTGTTTATTTCACTTTGAATTCACTATTGGAAGCAGTTGATTGATTTAGTTATATTTAGTTTTTGGATTGTGTTTTTAACTTGAGAGGTTCTTCTCTTACACTTAATTTTGGCATCAATTTCACCTTTCATGTCTGAATTTTCCTCTTCTTTAACGCCCTGTTTCATACCCATTGCAAATTCAAGTGGCAGTATGGAACGCTGATGATATGAACCATAAGAGTTGGGCTATCATCATATGATAAAATGCTGTGTATCTTCAAAGATCTAATCAGGTAGTCTGGCATTCTTTATGACATCTTATTTTAAGAATTGTGCCCATTTGCCTATCTTACATGTTTCTTGTTTACAAATTCACTTTCAACATGAATTAAAAGACGAATAAAAGCATTGATTATAAGACTGCTTTATCAAACTATGAATATAATAAAAAATAAGATGTCGGCTATTGCATACTACTAACAGAGATGCATACTATCAGCTTAGTAAGAACATAGGATACAAATTGATTACAAATTTAAGAGACGTCCATCAAGTTTTCAGTTAGCTTTATAAGAATACATATAGCCTCTAAGTTTTCGTATTTCCTCGGACGATTCGGCCAGCAAATGATCCACATACAAACAGATTCCAGCCCCGCTGCAATCAACAGAAGCGTATGAGCACATAGTGAGTTCGAAAGTTCATGTCGAAGTCGTAATCTTTTTCATTTTTCAAAAACTACCTGAGAGGACCAAAAGGACGCCAGATAACATCCCATCGAAACCTAGGCAAACTGCAATCCATACAAACATTATAAACTGTAAATTTATTATCATCAAAATAACAAGCTTAAGATCACCCTTACAAGGGCATACCAACAGGTATGAAAAATGATCAAAAGGAAAGAATTCGTTGGAAGAGGCACTATATGACTACTACTATTTGTGCATTATGACTACGCTGTACTTTGCTTACTCTATCTCTCTTCTGTTATTACAAGTCGAATACCCTCGTGTAAGGTTGTATCTCAACCTGCCATGGTAGTGAAAACCTCTCTTTCCTGCTACTGTACATTTCAGCAATGAAATTTTCTTCTTACATACATGGACTAGCAATGAAATTTTCTTCTTACATACATGGACTAGACATACGAAGTTGGTACAATTCGCCATTCACAACATACTGCTCTCTAGGAAAATGGGCAAAAGAACTAAAAACAAGACCATTTGCATCCATCAACAAACGAGGTAAATAAGAGATTTTAATAGACAAGTCAGACATACACTACAGGTCAGTATGTATATCTTCATTCAGGAGCATAACTTTGGGGGGGAAAAAAAATGATTCGAGAGTTTTCCCACCATACCTAATCATAAAGTATAACCAGAAAACTGAGAGTAGGAAGCCAATGAAGAACGAGCACCATAGCCATCGCCTGTGGTAATTTGACTTGCTAACAATCCCAATGATCGAAAATGAACATGCTAAAATAGCAACCCAATCTGTAGAATTTCAATTGTTGATATTAGCAAGCAAAGATCTCAACAGAGCATCACAGTATATAACTAACTTAAAACCATGACTACAGCTCAATAGAACACGGAAGTGAACTTGGCCATTGCAATATTTGGATATGGGGGGGGCTTTTTTGTGTTTCCATTTTGTTCAAGAAATGTTATGGTTTTAAAAAATAAAAGAAACTTTGCCGTGAAATTATCTTCAACATTTGAAGCAAATTGATGGGGTGAGAATCAAACATGCAATAATGAGTGTAAAATAAAGGAGAAATTTGTAAAAAAGAACCTGCAGCTATGATCATCCATGAGCTAACATCCTCCATAAAGTAAGCATGATAACGCTGCAGAAGAGAAAAAAGAAACATCAGTATAATGCAAACTCCATAAGTTTAATGTATCCTTTGCAAGTAATGTGTCCGTCACTAAAGCATATAGAAGTAGAACAATTAAACTGGAGTTAAGTTCTTTCAAACTACTGCAAAATATGAACACCATCTGAAGAGGAACAGTACAGGGCAGGATAAGATTCTCAGAGAAAGTAGCATACCAGTTCCCATGGAGATGAAACCTGGTGAATGATCGAGTAAAGAAGGAAAATCGCGAAGCAAAAAAGAAATGCCGCAAACACAGTCTGATGAACAGTCAGGCACAGAGAAGAAAACAATCAGACACGAGAATCCAAAATTTTCTTCGAATACAGAAAAATTAGGAATATACAATATACAGTCAAACGATACCCTCCATAAAAGACTCTGTTGATCATTTGCCCTTTCGAAGGAACGAACCATCTCCTCTTGCGCTGTCAATCAAACACCGAATTAGGGCAAAAGTACAACAAAAAGAAAGAAGTATGAGAAATTAGTTCAAAGAATGAATCCAGTAAAGATTTCTACTAGAAGAGAAACTTCAGAGAGAATTGATTGATTACCTTGGCTGTCGATGGGACGGGAATCGTCAATGGATGGATCATCCCGAGTGGGTAGAGACAAGCCATCTTCCCGAGATTTCATCAAAACTCTAGCTAACTTCTTGATCGCCATCGCCTACTCCGTGATCAGGTGGTTCACGGCTCGCAACCAAAATTGAAGAAGCCACAGCCAAATAGCCGTAGACTAAACCACCGCCTTCGTCACGAACCCTAACCAGCGCTAACTCTAGGTCAACAAAGCCAATCCAGTCCTGCTCCTAAGTCACAACTGCACAATTGGCATTTACCTCAATCCAAATAATAATAATAAAACAATTTTCTATTTTTTTATTGGATGATAATTTTTTTGGGTTAATTCTTTTAATAAATAAGTGATTTTAAAAATCAAGTTTTAGCTTTTTTAAAGAGAATTATTATTATGAAATAACTATATTTTAAAATAGCTATCGTACCCATTGAGACAGTCACAAACATTTTATAACAAATATTATTATTATGTGTCACAATCGTACTGCAAGTAATAGTAAAATAACAATTGTATCACAGTTGTTCTAACTTAACTAACAAGTCAGTCTGTCAAATTTGAATTTTGCATATAATATTAATGTAAAACATGAGCTAATAAATGGGTCGAAAATAATTTAAAAGAAATCAAAATTACAATTTTTTTTCTAATAAATTTAAATAAAATATACCATTATTTAAAAATAAAAAATAAAAAGGAAAATGGGTATGTTCCATTTTCGGACTACAACCCCCAATTTCGTCCCGTTCGCGGGGATGTTTCACCATTACTCTCTCTCTCCATAAATATATATTATTATATACATATTAATATATTAATAAAAAAATATCTAATGATATTTTAATATAAATGAAGTATTTTCTTATAAATAATAATCTTATTCGCCCGTGAAATTACAAAGCTTTAAAACTATTATTCACAAAACCGAAATAATGAATAAATGATTTTCATACAAAAAATAAAAAAAAATCCGAACGAGATAGCGACAAGATTCGCGATATCTAGGCAACAACGACAACCCCACAAACGATATTAGAGACCACCCGCAACCGTAAACATTATCCGAATTGGTTTGCCAGCGTGTCACTGTCAAAGCATCTGATTGGACATTTACTTAGTGCAGTTAGGTTGGCACGAGTGAGGTTAATATTTCTCCCTTCATCTCATCCGCTTATCAAACCAAATCCAAATCCAAATCCAAATCCCTCTCCCTTTACCTCACCATCAATTTTCTTTTTCTTTTTCTTTTTCTTTTTTAATTATAAACATTAATATTTAAAAAAAAATTAAAAAACAAATTGATCTTATCCACTTTCACTTCCACTAATCCGAAAGTGCTTTCCCCCCTCTTTTTTAAGGGTTATTCCATGCTCTCGTTCTCAATGACATAAAAGCTACGTGGATTCTACTTTATAGACAAAGGGGTCTAATTTTAATTATTTCCAAGCTTTATAATGTTTTAAATCTATAATTACACGTCCACGTCACACTTATTAATCGAGTTAATTAAGTGAGCATGTCATCGTCACCCGTGCAGATAAGATAAATTTAGTAGTCCCTTGTCCAACTAAATTAACTAAAAGACAGCCAACTTGTAAATTTACTATCCATATATAATATAAAACTGAAAAATATCTTTTTTTTTTACCTTAAGTCAAAAAATTCTTTTTAATGTAAGGCAATGTCGAGGCTGTAGGGGAGTCCACGTAAGGCTGCGTTTGGGTAGGACGTAGGAACCTCGGTGTCCATTCACACTGAGTCTATAATGACACGTTTACGGTCAAACAGGCCGTAGTGGACGCGTGGATTAATTTTACGGCACAAAAGTTTCTGTCGCTCGTTGGGTAGGTGTTCAAATATTGACACGTGTACGGAAGAAGTAATTTAATTTAATTTAAGTTAGTGGGAATTCTGTGTTTGTCGGTATATAAGTCCTTCGTTTGTGCCATGTGTCCCCTTGCGTTGTGTCACCTTCTAAATCTTGCTATCTGTTGACTGTGCAAGCGATGTGCCACGTCAGCGAGTGTGACATAAATTCAAATAATATAATATATAATATATATATGCTACATTTTCTTCACAAATGGCAGTCTTATGGCATTCTTTGTGAGAATTTAAAATATTATTTAAAAGGAAATGTATGATTTATTTTGTTGAATTAACTTAGGGTTAATTTAGGGACTTGTTGCATGTAGGTGAGCATTTATTTGTTATGTATGATTAATGTGATGGGGTTTCATTTTGATTTGATAGATGTTGACAATATATGTATAATATTGGGGTTATTTAAATTTAGCCAAATTTTCAAAAATATTATAATAAAATATTATTACGTGGCAGTAGGGCCCACCGGCCTTGTCCTATGGTCAAGCAGCCATGCTTTGCCATTTTCGAACCAACAAAATGAGTGCTTTTGTCTAAAGTTTTTAAACCTTTTTGTAATAATAATGCATCAAAAATATTAATTCGTAAATAAAAATATTTATTTCTAAAATATTTTTGTAAAAATAAATAATAGGAGGGTGATCTGGAATGCAGTAAAAAGAAAATTTGAGATTCTATTTAAATTTTGTTTTGCTTTTAAATAAGGATAATAACGAATATTTTATTAAAAAAATAGATGTCTTGTCTATATTAAACTATTACCGTACAAAATAACGAGGTTGGTAATATGGACAAGCTATAGTTATCCGTTACAAGTATTTAATTTTCTATGGTTACGTAAGTTGCGGAAATAAATTGTGTTATTAATTATGTGAAAATGGAAATTTATAAAGACAGTACGGTGACCGTATGATGAGTAACAGTACATGTAAGATCGTGCCACGTGGATGTTGAGGTTACTATAATATCCCAATATTGACGTCCTGGAACCCTCTAGAACCGTTGTTTTTAATCTGACGGTAACGGCTGGGGGTGACTAGAGAAGTCACGTTACCGTCTTTTTTTCTTTTTTAACCGAGCCGAAAAATGGGTAATGGAGTTGAGGTATTTAACTTAACCACGGTTGAGTTAACCTAATCGTAGTAGATGGTTTGGTTCTCAAGTAGTTTATAAACGCCATGGGTATGGCGGTTGTTTTGGCAAGGTGTTGCGTCTGAAACTATAATCCTCCACCGTCACTCTCCGGTTGAAAATGGTGATCGGCCAACGCCACCGACCTGGACCGTTGCTTCATATCACTCCATTGACGATACCGGAGGAACCTGCGAACCAGACGCGGCTTCCTTTTCCTCTGAGTGGAATCTCGGTGAGTTCTGATGACAATGCTAACGGCGGCGATTATTCTCCCTATCATTTGCAGGAAGTCCTTGCGGCATTTCAGCGATATCTGCCTTCGACGAGTGAGTCGGAGATTGAATCTAATTTGGAGTTGTCCGGCCGGGAATCGGATGTTCCGGTGGATGCTTACTCTTGCGATCAATTTAGAATATTTGAGTTCAAGGTGAGGAAGTGTACGCGTGGACGGTCTCATGATTGGACGGAGTGTCCGTTTGCTCATCCTGGCGAGAAGGCTCGCCGGAGAGATCCGAGGAAGTATCATTACTCCGGTACGGCGTGCCCCGACTTTCGAAAAGGTAGCTGCAAAAAAGGCGAGTCGTGCGAGTTTGCGCATGGTGTATTTGAATGTTGGCTCCATCCTTCACGTTACAGGACTCAGCCGTGCAAGGACGGGATCAACTGTCGTAGGAGAGTTTGTTTCTTCGCCCATACTCCCGAGCAACTTAGGGTTTTGCCTCAGCAGAGCCCGAGAGACGCGAATTCGCCTGACTCATATGAGGAATCTCCTCTGCGGCAGTGTTTGGATGGAACCTGTGCGAAATCGCTTCCGTTTCTGTCTTCTCCGGTGTCTGTTTCGCCGTCGGCGACTCCAGTTGACTCTCCACCGATATCGCCGATGACTAGGTCGCTCGCCCGGTCTCTTGGCTCAAGTTCCGTCAATGAAATTGTCGCATCCCTCCACATGCATCTAAGCAAGGTGAATTCTCTACCATCTTCCTGGAATGTTCAAATTGGATCTCCCGGTTATCCGTCTCGAATCCGCCCTGGATTTTGTAGCCTTCCAACAACACCAACTCAGCCTCCAACAGGTCCAGGAGTTGGGTTGCTAGACTTCACGAACCGTGGATTTGTGGAGGAACCGGCAATGGAGCGAGTCGAATCGGGAAGGGAGCTGAGGGCAAAGATGCTGCAGAAACTGAGTGAGGAAAATTCTTTGGACTTGGCTGATTCAGGCCCTTCAGACTGCACACCGGACGTTGAATGGGTATCAGATCTGGTAAACTGAGTCTGGAAATTCAACTTTTGGTTGGTTAAAAGGGAGTTTTCTCTAATCACCATTCAATTCTGATTTTATGAAGGAAAAAAAAAAATATATAGCCTAAGCCATGCCGTTTGTTTCATATGTATATACATAATGGAAAGTAAGCTGAAACTGATGAAGATAGGATTGAATTATTAGTTGTATGAGCCTTAAATGTCTGTATATATGGCTCTGCTCTAGATTTTGATGGAGAAGAAAAGAATTCCGTCTGACTTCATGTATAGCTAATTAGTACTGATCGATCATTGTGATTATGTTGGAAGTTAATGTTATTCCTAATGCAATTTCATGGATGAACTTGACTTAAATTACTGATCCAGATATTGTGTTTGTTTGTGATGAGCTTTCGTGTTGGTCATGCAAAATTGGAGGAGATATTTCCCTGATTGATTCTGCCCCTGCTTTTACACAGGGAATAAGATCAATGCAAATATTTTCCATACCTGGATGGATGGTGTGGGTAGAAACAGGGGAATTCAGATATGGGGGAATCGATTCGAGAATAACTTGAAAATTGAAGTGAATCTTTATGTGTTGACCTTTCCAAACTCGTGCTTTTGTTTTTTTTGTTTGTTTGTTTGGGATTGATGTATTATACTAATTTTAATTGAATTCAACAAATGGATAGTAATTTAATCTTTACTTTAAGGTGTAAATTGGATGTGTATTGATGTTGATATTAGTTCTGGATTGTTTGATGTATTCAAAATTTTAGGGGTCGAGTTTTGGGCTTAAATAATATATGAATGATTCTCAACCATCAACTGGTATGTGTTACCACTCGAGAAGCCAACGTGAAGGAATCGGGTTATTTTAACCGTTTAAATGGGCTTCGACTTGATTTCAATGGGTTTTTTTTTTTTTTTTTACGACGATGTTCATAGTCCATAAGTGCTTAATAGATATATATTATTCGCTTTTAACTCTTGCGTATTTATAAGACGTGCTACGTTCTATTTTCCTGGTTGACATATTACTCGATATCTGACTCTGATACCATTTTGTAACATTTCAAATTACCATTTTGTAACATTTCAAATCTATCGTTATCAAATATTGTTCGCTTTAGCTTATTATGTATTATCGTCAGCTTTATGATTTTACTATTTTGGAGAGGATTCTATATCCTTACGAGGAATGTTCCATTCTCATTGGTACATTGTCCGATGTCTAACTTTGATTCCATTTGTAACATTGCCCGATGTCTAACTTTGATTCCATTTGTAACATTTTCAAGTCCACAGTTAATAAATATTGTCCACCTTGACTTGTTACGCTATTAGAAAGAGGTTTCTACACTATTAAAATGAAATGTTCCGTTTTACTCTTCAATCAATATAAGATCACACCCCACGTGTGCGATTTTTTGACCTTATTTTATAGTTGGTTTTGTTGATTTCATGACCTTGTTCGTTTATTTTGTTGAGATGGAATAATCGGAGCAAACTATAATCTTTTTAGAAATTTGTGAAATGAGCTATTTAGACCTAGTTTGAGTAACCAAGTGGGAAGACAACCCAATTGAAGCTAGAATTTTTTAGAGAGCCATGTGTATGCAACTTTTAAGCCAATTGATCACGAGTAGCGTCTCAATGTTACTTTGGGTGTCTTGACGATGTGAATTTCAACTTCATGCCATGCTTGATGGTACGAATGACTGACCAATGATGAAGATTGTCTCGATGATGGTGTCTGACGCTCAATGACATATCTTGTTACTCGCTTGCTGGTATAACATAGATGTCTCTCTGTCAATAGTCAATCAATCAGGCAAAGCAGGAGCCAAGCCAACACAGCGGGTCTCAACCACCCAAACAATGTTATCCCTAAAACACAAATTTTTATTGTAATTAATTTATGTGAAGTCATTCTTTGTAAGGGTGTGGAAACATCTCCATAACATATGCCTTAACCATTAGACTAACGGCGATACGTGACGAGCCAAAGCGGACAATATCTGTTGTAGTGGGTTTGGGCTGTTATAATTAGTATTAGAGTCAGACACCGAGCGGTGTACCAACAAGGACGTTGGGCTCCCAAGGAGGTGGATTGTGAGATCCCACATTGGTTGGAGAGATAAACGAAGCATTCTTTATAATCATGTGGAAACCTCTCCCTCGTGTATGCATTTTAAAACTGTGAGACTGACAATGACAGGCCAAAGCGGACAATACTACTAGCGGTGAGCTTAGACTGTTACAAATAGTATTAGAGTCATACATTGAGCAGTGTGTCAACGACGCACCTCTAGTAGATGCGTTTTAAAACTGTGAAGCTAACAATTATAAGTAACTGACAAAATCTGACAATATCTATTATTGGTAGGTTTGAGCTCGAGCATTAATGTGTAAAGAGTACAAAGTGAGAAACCGCGTAAAATCCCGTAAGGAGTAAGAAAGAGTAACAATATAAGCAAAAAGCATTTGGTATTTAGAGCTTGAAATGGCAACCAGTTCGGAGAGCAGAAGCATGCCGTCTCCATGCGTTCCCCACATGTGCACCCTCCCTTTGACCACTCCCTCTTCTCCCTTCCCATTGCCCATTCCCCATCATACTATATATATATACACACCATAGCTCCATCCATGGCGGCCCTCTCTCTCTAAACTCGTCTCCTTCTCCATGGGAAGAGCTCCTTGCTGTGACAAAGCCACCGTCAAGAGAGGCCCATGGTCTCCTCAAGAAGACGCCACTCTCAAAGCCTTCATTCATAAACATGGCACTGCTGGCAACTGGATCGCTCTCCCTCGCAAAGCTGGTTTTTTTTTTTTTCCTCTTCTTTTTCTCTTCGTCTTACACAAGTTTGTTATTGTTTAACCGGTCGCCCGGCCTGTTTCGTGTTTCTCCGCTGTAGGACTTAACCGCTGCGGCAAGAGCTGTCGTCTCAGGTGGCTGAATTATCTCCGTCCAGACATCAAACATGGCGGCTTTACCCTCGAGGAAGACAACCTTATTTGTACCCTCTATTCCACTCTCGGAAGTAGGCAAGTGAAAACAAAGGATTTTTTATGGCTAGGTTTTGATATTTGATTTAGTTATTTAAATTAGATTGACGGTGAGATTTCTCCCTATTCTCTTAATCCTAGTATTTATAAGAACGTGAGACAGACAATATTTGCAAACAGATAGAGACAGACAATATCGATGAGTAGACACTTATGTTCCATTAATATAATTACGAAATTTAATGATGTTTTATTTATTTATTTTAAAATTCAGGTGGGCTGTTATTGCATCACAATTACCGGGAAGGACGGATAACGATGTAAAAAACCACTGGAACACGAAGCTGAAGAAGAAATTCAATTCATTTTCCGAACGGCCAGCTCCCACAATCGCGGCCGCAACCCAGCAGAATGCGATTACCAACATGGCATTTCCAGCCAACGCGCCGCCGTATTCCGCCGCTGCAGATTGGATAAGATTGGATGAACAAATGGACGGAAACTTGATGTTTGCAGATGCTAATTTTGATTTCAAACACGACCCAGAAGATCAATTCCCAATGTTGTGGAATCCACAAGAGTTATCCACTTCCTCGTCTAATTCTTCGCTACCCATAGAGCAAAACCAGCTCCCATTTGGTGGGAACGCCGGCGAAGCTCTACTGAGTTATGGATTTTATCAATACCCATATGGGGATGTAATGGAAGGATTGGATTTCAAGTAAGATGGGAGGAATTAAGGTTTAATTAAGGAATTAATAAGGATTGATTATGGTAATTAATTAGAGTGGGAGGAGAATGGAGGACTTGGTCAAGAAAGGACATGTTGTGTTGTTAGAGTTTGTTTGAATATCATATGGTTTCATTTGATGAAGTCAGCGAAGACTTTGTTTGTTTCTGACTCGTCAGTGCTCACAAACCTTGTGTTTGTTAAAGCTAAGAATTTCTTTTTATTTATTTATTTTAATTTCACTACAAGCTCAAAATGTCCACGTGTCCCTTTTGAATTGCTACACAAAGATCCTTTTTTTTCTTTCTCCATAATAATATTAATAATTTTGTATGGACTCAAAATTAATATTAGAATATAGTTTTAAATGGATAAAATAGATAAGACAACCTTATTAGATACGTGCTAATGTATTAATTACTAGATAGGTCCATTTTAGTCGTATGACATAAGGGGATTTCCCATTTAGACTGGAAATTAGGGAGGGAGTGGAGAAAATCTTTTCTCAAATGAGCCCAGTGTCTAGCTTTGATACCATTCGTAACGGTCCAAGTCCACCGGATATTGTCCTCTTTTGACTGTTACAAATGGTATCAGAGCTAGACACCAGACGGTGTGTTAGAAACGACGCTGAGTCTAGGGTGGACACCAAGCAATGTGCCAGCAAGGATGCTGAACCATAAAAGGAGTAGGTAGTAAGATCCCATGATAAGATAAGGAATCACTACAAGCGGAGTAAGATTCGGATTACCTTGTTGGTTGAATATCTCAAGGCAATAACACTTTATTGAGATTCGAATCACTCCACAAGCGAGATTGATCATGTTGAGCTTGAATGATTCTACATGTAACCTAAACTACATAGAATTGCAAAGAAACTTAGCCATTGGCTAAAGAAAAGGACAAATGCTTTTTTTACTGTATTTTTCGAGTCCCTACAAATACAACATATCTTCATATAGCCTCAAAATGAAAGGCATTCCAAGAATTGAAATATTCGTACTTAATGGTCATAATTAACTTGTAATTGAAGTAAATAAAAAGTCAAAAAAATACAATAACTCTACATTACTCTAAATTGTAACCCACACAAAATTTATAACAATCAAACTCATTCTTGTTCAATGTGGCATGAATTGAAACATCTTTTAATAATTTTGACAAACTTTTCTTCACACTTTCATTAAAGTATATTGTATGATTGATGTCTTTTGGTTCATATCATCCCACATCGGTTGGGGAGGAGAACGGAACATTTCTTATAGATGTGTAGAAACATCTCTCCAACATATGCGTTTTAGGGTTGAGGGAAAGCCCAAAGAAGACAATATCGACTCGCAGGAGACTTGAGCCATTACCTTAATAACTTTGCTGAGATTTAAATTTTTTTTAGGGACAAAAGGGTATTTTTATTAATTATTATTAAAAAAAAAAAAAGTGATGAACATTAAATTTTATTAGTACATAAAAGATATTTGAAAGTGCGAGGAAAGAGAAAAATGGAGGAGAAAATATTATTAAAACCTTTTTTGTTTTTTCCGAAGTCCGAATGAGCGAGAAATGAAAACTTCCCGCCTTGCCAACGCCTTCACTCTTCCCGCATTGCTCCGGAGCCTTCTCCGACATCCTTAAGCCTAGAGGATCCACGGTAACGTTTCTCCTCAAACCCTAATTTACTAATTCCTTTTCATCTTTCATAGCACTATATGTCATTTCTTCAAGTTCGTTTATTAGCATCGTACTCATACTCATTTTAGCATTCGTTCATGTAAAATAGTTGTAATTTTCTGCATGACCTAAAATTCGACGAATTAATAATATCAGATCATCGTCTATAAAAAATCTTCCGTCACGCTCGAATTTCGTTGATCTCCGCTCAGAATAAGCGAAAAGCTTTGATCTGGTGTTGTTCCTTTCTTTCGTGTTTGGCAGGTTCATTTTCCTTAACTGACTGCAGAAAGATTAGCGTTGGAGTGATTTTGATCATTATCGATGATCAGTTTATGATATGTAATTTAAGGGGTAAATGTTGTCCAATGGGTTATCTGAAAATGATTTTTATTCGCTTGTTAACCAGCATTTTGCCAAACGGATCCTTTACTATTAATTAAGAAGGATTCTTCTTCTAACAAAATTTCGGGATTTCCTGGTTTTAATAAGGCTTACTCAAGTGGTACTGTGGACTTGTTGTTAGGGCTCGTACTACTCTCCGCTTTATGATAGTAACAAAATAAATTGTTTGTGATCTAACATTGGTGCACTTCCTGGAATTTAATTTGAGCAACAGTCCAAGAAAAGAGGCCTTTCACTGGAAGAGAAGCGTTAGAAGATGCTTCAGATGTTTTACGAGTCTCAAGACTTTTTCCTTGTGAGTACACTTGCATTTTTATTCCTGAATTTGGATGTCCCGCGATTTCATTTTCTGCTGCTGTTTGATTAGAAGGATTTCATATTTTCACGACAGTGTCTCCTTTTTACTTCATTATTTATAAGAAGCGTTCTTTCTTTTCTTGTTTCAGCTTAAGGAGCTTGAAAAGCTGGGTCCTAGGAAAGGTGTGATTTCTCAGTCAGTGAAAGATGTTGTGCAAAGTTTAGTGGATGATGACCTTGTTTCAAAAGAGAAGATTGGAACTTCAGTGAGTTATAGTTTTGAGATGAAATCTTCAGTCATCCATTATTTTGTTTATCCTGTTTGCATCGCGACATTATTGTTTGCATATGGATCACAGCCTTTAGACACTATAGTCTCTCGTGCTTTGTGAATGTGATTTTCAATTTGAGTATACATTTTGTGATTGGTTTTGTAACTTCAGGTCTATTTTTGGAGTCTACCAAGCTGTGCTGGTAATCAGGTGAAGTCTACATCATTACTTTCCGTACTCACTTCAGACGCATTTATGATGTCCAAGCTCACTCTAAAATTTAAACGACTGATTTTTTTTACTTCCAAAAATGTCGCATGTATCTATTCTTACCAGCTGGTGAATGTGTATCTTAAACTTGAATCTGATCTCCAAACCAGTAATAACAGACTGGAAGAACTTACTCAGCGGAGTAATGCATTAAAGAAGGGAAGAAGGGAAGAGAGGAATCTATGAGTGATTATACTTTAAGCGAAAGGTAATTTATGAAAATTAGTTCCCTCTAGGTCATGAATGATTTCTTTATGTCAGGATGAACGTGAGGAAGCCCTAGCTGAATTGAAAGCCATTGAACTGAAGCACAAAGAGCTAAAGGTTTTGCTTGTATTCTGAATTTTATTTATTTGTTTGTAAAAAAAAAATCGATTCCGATTATCTTTTTCGTTTTCGCATGACTTTAACAATCTAGTTACTCTCAGGATAAAATGATACAGTATGCAGATAATGATCCAGCTGCCTTTGAGGCAACGAGTTGAGTTTCTTTTGCATGTTTTCGAATTATACGATAGAAAATGGGTATCAGCTGCTTAACTCTTGATATCGCTGTGCTAAACTTGGAGTTAATGGTTGTGTGAATTTGACAGAAAATGCAATTGAAGATGCGCATGCTGCAGCCAACCGATGGACACGTATGCATTCTGCACATAAGCTACCAACAAGTTTCCAATGTTTCCCTTGTTTCTCGCGTGCCCACTAGTAATTTCCTTCGAAGCTCTGTTAATTACATGCAGACAACATTTTCACTTTGCGACAATGGTGTTCAAACAACTTTCCACAAGCCAAAGAACTAGAGAACCTGTACAAAGAGGTAAAGCACAAAAAAAAATGCCCTCTGCAAGAATTAGCGATATGCTAGAATAGGACGCACGTAAAGTTTCTTATCTTCAACCTTTTATAAAACATTACTTTCCACAGTTTTGAAAGGACAAGAAAGTAACTTATTACTTCCCACTTTCAACCTTCAAACATTTATCACCTCCAAAGGACGTTTGCATGTCTCTTGTTAAGAACTCTCCGAGTTATCGGTTGTGTAAATGCAGGTTGGTATGACGGACGATTTTGATTATTTGGAGTTGTCACCAGCCCCTCTGAGTTCAGTCGTGAATTAAGAGGCTAGAAGCTCCAAGCTGATCCAACCATATGCTTTTTTTATACGTCTCAATGGTTCTGCGGCAACCGTCATAGATCATGGGTAAGAGTTTGTGGCACCTGAAATTCACCCATCATATATAGAGCTTCCTTGTTCATTCGTTATATGTGGTAAATAAGAAACCTTAAATCAATTTAGTTCCGTTCCCCAATCACTCGAATGTTTCGTGTTGGATTCATGGCTCTCATGAATCTGTAATTTGTATATAAGCATGGGACAAGTGAATTTGTTGTATGTATTGGAATGAATTCCTGTCTTTCGAGCTATCCGGCAGAGTTTATGGAATTCTTGTGTAATCCATAGTAAATAACCAACACAAACTCAAGCATGGATTTTCAAAAAACCAACTCAAACTTAAACTTAACACATGGTCTTTGTGTAACTGAGACACTTGCACATCAGCTCCATATTAGGTCAATACTAACCACAGGAATGGTATATATTCATTTACAGAATATACAGGACCAAAATTAAAATTGCATTATTATCTGGTAATGTCACAAAGAAACCTGTTGATCAGGCTCTGCTGAACTTGGCAAAAAATGTTCAAATCTTTGGTACATCCTCGGGCCAATTCTTCGTTATAGCGTCTCTCTTCGAATGTTAACCATGCTTAAGCCACCTGCATAATTCCATAAAAACATTTTAGCCTTGACAGCCTTGTAGCTGCTCTAGATGCAAAGTTGGGTACAATGCACAAGTTTTGTTGGGACAAGTATGCAGGATATTCATTTCATAGGCTTAGAACGGTATCAAAGGGGGAAGTAATTCATCATAAGATTAGCCCAAGGCCTTGCTTCAAGACCATAATGGATACCAAATCAAAGAGCCATCTCAGCCTGCAGAGCTGCCAGTTCATCTTCTTCAGCAGTTCGTTTTGGAGCAGGTCGAGCAGTTTGTCTGCCTGCCGGGACAGGAATTGGTGCAGCAGGAGCAGTTGTTGCAGGTTGAAGAAGTTGTTCTTCCAACTCTGCACCTTCTAGCTCTTCAAGTTCTGCTTCCAGTTCATCCTGTGCGTACAAACAAGTGTTTAGTGGAAGAAAAACTTCACAAAATTGCAGGGACAAATGGTAGAACACACGGAAAGTGAGTAAAAACCTCATCAAAATCAGCTGAAGCACCAATTGGATTTGATAATGCTTCTTGGATCTGTTTCATGTTCTCAGTTTGTTCATTGATCTCGTCCATTGTTTTATCGACATCATCGATATTCCTGCAAAAGGAGACTATTAAACATCCAATTTCATAAATTGTAATGGAAACATTCGGCCCTCGGGCATCATGCGTCGTTATGCTCCGCCAGCACATCATTCCGAAGATTTTCACAACCTTTGGATGGGTAAAGAAAACCAAAATACAAATAATGAAACTACATTGAAAGAATGTGGTAGTTACGTTGCTTTCTGCATTGCTTTCATTGCAGCTGCCCCTGTCCTCAATGCATCTACAGTCTCAGTTGTGGCTTTTGCACCTTCTAATAATATCATCTGCACCCCAAATATTTATAACTCACAACGTTAGATACACAAGCACCAACCAAAAGCAAACATAAATACATCAAACTAGTCTAGTCTTGTATCGGTAACCGTTCAAGTCCACCGTGTCCTCTTTGGGCTTTTCCCTTTCGGACTTCCCCTCAAAGATTTTAAAGCGCGTCTGCTAGGGAGAGGTTTCCACACTCTTAAAAGTCATGTCTCATCCCCTCTCCAGCCAATGTTGGATCTCACAATCCACCCCCTTGGGGGCCAGTGTCCTCGCTGGCACACCGCCCGGAGTCTAGCTCTAATACCAGTTGTAACAGCCCAAGTCCACCATCAGCACATATTATCCTCTTTGGGCTTTCCCTTTAGACCTTCCCCTCAAAAGACATGCTTTGTTCCTCTCTCCAGCCAATGTGGGAACTCACAGTAACAATATAACATAAAAAAATCACCTGATCGTGGATCCGCAATTGGAAGTTGCCAAGCTGCTCTATCTGTTGCTCATATAGCCTCTTCCTCTTCAAACATTGTATAGCAGCTATAAAATAAATAAAAAAAGAAGTTAATATTGAAGCGACATTACCACCAACAACAGTTCGAATTGCAAACTGAACGCGGGAAAGATCCAACATCAAAGGAGGAAACAAACGGCTCCAATCATAAACGTCTCCAAGACACATGAATACTTGGAACTAAAGAAGGCAACAGGATGCCAGAAATTTGTGATGGAAGCTGGGGCATACGAAAAATGGAAATGCAAACACCCCAAGATCAAGAGGTATAACCAACTAATTATCTTGCACCCACGCTGAAAATTAAACACATCCCCAACTTGGATAAGAAACAAACATAACTAGCAGAGCTGAAATTAAGAAATAGAAGAGCATAAATCACTGAATGAAAGAAGGCCAAAACAAGCCATTTACCATTAATAACGGCATGACTCGTTAAAACTTGACTATAACTGTAACAGCAGATATTGTCCGCTTTGGCTTGTTACATACCGCCGTCAGCCTCATGGAAACGTGTCTGCTAGGGAGAGGTTTCTACACCTTTATAGGAAATACTTTGTTCTCCTCTCCAACCAATGTGGGATCTCACAATACACCCCCCTCGAGCCCAGCGTCCTCGCTGGCACACCGCCCGGTGTTTGGCTCTGATACCATTTGTAAACAACTCAAACCCACCTCTAGTAGATATTGTCTGCTTTTACCCGTTACGTATTACTGTCAGCCTCACAATTTTAAAACGCATCTACTAGGGAGAGGTTTCCACACTCTTGTAAGAAATGCTTCGTTCCCCATGTGATCTCGCAGTAACCACACATCAATAAGTTATTTCCTTGACTAAAGAACACCCAACTTGATAGGAACACGTTCAGAAATTGCAAAACTAATAAGTATTGAAGTACCCTTTACATATAGGGACGTCCAAAGACTACAAACATTTCAAATGGGAAAAAGTCAAACAATCTATTCACTCTATCAATAATCGAGTCGGATTTAGTGTATCATAGGGGATTTGTCTTTTCTATAGGGGATTTGTCTTTTCTACCGATTCCTACGGATTGGATCAAAAACAATTTTTGAATGAGGTATTCAACTCCAAGAATGAATCGAAAACGAATTTGGATATCAACATCCGAGGCCCCTCCCCTCCATCCCCCGAACAAAGTAGAAGAAGAAAAGATAACAAAAATCATTGGTTGTTTCATTACACTATGCCACCCTCGACGTTAATCATCAACAAGTTCATCATAATATCATAATAGTTTGCAAGTACTTAACGCCAAAATGTTTCGTTCAATAACAAACTGCCATACCTCGCTTGTTCTTTGCTCTGGTATAATCTTTGGCCTTCTCAACCTCTGTGGAAGCCTTTTTCAAAAGTACCTTCTCCTTCTTCTCCAGCATTTCCAGTGTCTGAAAATTTACGCATAAAACAATTCATTTCGGCCTAAAAGAGTCGTCGCTATAACAAAGAACAGCAATTAGTGATGTTGGGAAAATCTTGTAGTTCGACTTAGCCATATTAGTGGTTTCAATTTTCAAGAACTCTCAAGAACCCTAATAAACAGAAGTGGGGAGAGGGAATTCAATTGAAAGATACCGAGTCCGCCATGATACCTCGTTTAATTTATCAAGCGTCGCCAGGGCACTAGACTCCTGCTTAGGTTTACCAAAAAGCTTATTGAACATAGACATGGTGGATTATCTGCGAATCGAACCGACCTCCGGACTTCTGCATCAACAGAAACAAAATCATCACTCATACCTCGTCTGACCAGAAATCAAATCTCGAAACTCGACCAAAATCGAGATTGAAACACAAGGTCAATTCGATCCCGAAAAAAAAAGAAGAAAAAATTGATGAAAAGGTGTGTACCTGAGAGGTGATGATAGGAAATCGAAGAGCGATCGGTGTGGAGAAATAAAATTAAAGAAGAAGAGCAGATCTGGTTGAGAGGCGACTTTGGTTCGGTTTACTTAGGCGCGTTGTTGTTGGGTGGGAGATGCCTTTTTCTTCACGGCGTTGACAGTGTTGCGGCCCACAAAAGAAAAGGTTAAGCTGACTTACTAAACCTAAAACCTAAACAATTTTTCCTTCTAATTCCGTAAGGCCTTCCACCCCGAACACTGGGCTAAGATATCAAGATTTCTTTTCCAGAAATTTATGAATTTTGCTCGTCGTGTTGAGAGGCGAGAGGCCATCCATTCCGCATTCCATTTGGTATGTTTTCCGCTCCAACAACTGCCGATCAGACTTCAATCTTCAGTTCTATTTCTACTCAACTCCATTACTAAATCTTCATTTCCATAGTTTGAATCGTTGCACATAGAAAATTACAGAGAAACCAATGGCTCTACGTTGTTGCCTGAATTTGATTTTTGTTTTCCATGTGCTTATGCTATGCCCAATTCCTTTGTGTTCTTCTCCGATCCCAGAAGAATTGTCGCAAATCCCTTTGAATTTCCTTCAATATGCTAAGAGTCCAGAGGTTTTTGATTGGATGGTTGATATCAGAAGGAAAATACACGAGAACCCTGAACTGGGTTTCGAGGAATTTCAGACTAGCAAGCTTATCAGAGCGGAGCTTGACCGTTTAGGCATTTCTTATGAGTATCCAGTGGCCATAACTGGCGTGGTTGGTTTCATAGGGACTGGAAACCCTCCTTTCGTTGCTATTCGAGCAGACATGGATGCTCTAGCCCTGCAGGTACACTTTATAGCCAATTTTTGTGATCCCCTTTTTCGTTCTGCTTGTTTTGGTTGCATGTGATTGTGCATTTTTAGGATTATATGGATGATTTTGAAAGTAAGTACCACTTCAACCGGTCTACTTGCAATGGTTTTCACCCATTGGTGCTTCTAAATGCTATGTATTGAAACTTAAGATAATGGAGTTTTGGTGGTTGTATTGTAGGAGGGCGTAGTATGGGAGCATCAAAGCAAAGTTCCTGGAAAGATGCACGCATGCGGCCACGATGCTCATGTTGCCATGCTTTTAGGAGCTGCAAAGATTCTTGTAGAGCATCGCCATCTAATACAGGTTCTTAAGCTGTGATTTTGCTATTGATGGAAGCTTTACATACTCTATCATCTTCTAAGTTAAAAGGGTTGCTTGTTGCTGTGGAGATTACATCATTATAGAGCTTTTAGATACGTTCTACATATTATTTTTGTTGATTCGTGTCGTTTTGGAAGCATATTTCTACCTATTATTTGTTAACCTATAAGAAATGAGCAGGGGCTTTAGATACCAAGGTTCCGTTTGATAATGGTTTCGTTTTCGGTTTTTGAAAACCATGCTTGTTTTCTTTACAATCTCTTTGCTACGGTTTTCATACTGCTGCGCTAGTTTATTGTGCCCATTGTTAGCGGATATTGTCCTCTTTAGGCTTTCCCTTACGGGCTTCCCTTCAAGGCTTTAAAACGCATTTGTTAGGGAAAGGTTTCCACATCCTTATAAAGGGTGTTTCATTCTCCTCCCCAATCGAGGTGGGATCTTACATTTATGGTGTCGAGGGTCATGATTTTAACAGGGAACAGTAGTTCTTGTGTTTCAACCAGCCGAGGAAGGAGGTGGGGGAGCGAAGAAAATGTTAGAGACTGGAGTATTGAACAATGTTGATGCCATCTTTGGAGCACATGTAAGTCCAAAGTATCCTTTTGGCATGGTGATCTCCAGGCCTGGTCCTATTCTGGCTGCAAGTGGTTTCTTTGAGGCAGTTATTAGTGGTAAAGGAGGCCATGCTGCTCTACCCCACCACACCTTTGACCCAATTTTAGCAGCTTCCAACATAATTATCAGTTTGCAACAACTAATCTCCCGCGAAACTGATCCATTAGATTCACAGGTTCTGTTTCTTTCTAAACATTTCTCAGCCTTATTCCTTTATACTCTGCCAATTCACAAACATGTTTGAATCTTTCAGGTCGTTACAGTAGCTAAGTTTCAGGGCGGTGATGCATTCAATGTCATTCCAGATTCTGTAACAATTGGCGGCACTTTCAGGGCGTTTTCAAGGGAAAGCTTCATCCAACTTAAACACAGAATTGTAGAGGTAGATTTTTATTGTGATATCCTACATTGGTTGGGGAGGAGAACGAAACACCCTTGGGTGTGGAAACCTTCTCCTAGCAGACACATTTTAAAGCTTTGAGGGGAAGCCTGAAAGGGAAAGCCCAAATAGGACAATATCTGCTGGCGGTGGACTTAGGTCGTTACATTCATGCTACCCAAGTCAAGATCCATTCCAAATATTAGTCCATGATATTTTGTTCTTGGAAAACAATGGCAGGTTATCACAAAACAAGCCAACGTTCAGAGGTGCAATGCCACTGTGGAGTTCAATGAAGATCAAAAGCCTTCTTTTCCAGTTACACTGAATGACCAAGATCTTTACGAGCATTTTCGTGCAGTCGCTGGGGACATGTTGGGTTCGAAGAACGTTCTTGATATGCAACCTTTAATGGGAGCAGAAGACTTTGCATTCTATTGTGAAGCATTCCCAGGATTCTTCTACTTCGTTGGGATGAAGAACGAGACTGTAGGAAAGTTCGAACCGGGACATTCGCCTTATTACATAGTGAATGAAGATGTTATTCCTTATGGTGCAGCATTGCAGGCCTCAATCGCCACAAGGTACCTTCTAGAGTACTCACCCAAGTCTACTTCAACTAAAGGATACTCTCGTGATGAGCTTTAAATATCTTTAGCTGTGTAGTGTCATCCAAGTAATGGCTCTGTTTCTGTTCTGGATCAAGTACCAGTCACTTGTCGTCTGAGAATGTGTTTAGGGTTCCCAGATGTAATTTTAGAAAAACCCATTTGCAATGCTTAATTGTTTAAAGTTTGGCCAGAGTGAGCCATGATCATTTTGCTTATTTGGGATTCTATATATAACCATTTAAACCACCTCCACCTCCCTCTAAAAGAATTCCTTGAGAAGTAATGCTTCTAAAAGAACTCATCTCAAGTTTTCCGCCCCCTTTTCGTGTTGCAACAACTATTTTTTATAAACAGAATAACATCATATTTGTGAGATCCACGTTAATTGGGAAGGAGAACTATTTTCTATAAACAGAATCCTCGTATAATATCATATTTGTGAGATCCACGAGTACGAAAACTTCTCTCTAAACAAACGTTTTATAAAAATCCGAAGGGAAAGCCGAAAAACCCAAAGAGACAATATCTATTAGCGGTAGGGTTTGGCCGTTACAAATGGCATCAGAGTCAGACAATAGGCGATGTGTCAGTGAAGAGGCTAAGCCCCAGTAGTGGACACAAAGTGGTAAACCCCAGTAGTGGACACAAAGTGGTATGCCAGCAAGAACATTGAGCTCCATTGGAGGGCCCCGTGAAATGGGGGATCCACATCGATTGGAGAAAGAAATGAGTGCCCATGAAGATGCTGATCCCGATCCAAAATTAAATATTATAGAAATCTCCCCTTTAATAGCAAAATTAAATATTTGTTTACATGAAACATGAGAGGTATATGATAACCACCTGCAGTAAGCTCACTGAACTCCTACTCTTGCCAACAATGAGTGAAACTATAACAGATACGGAAATTTCAAGGGAATCATGAACTTCATTCAATTCATTATACAGCTTTTCATCTTCAGCCCTTTAGAAGAATCAAGCACAATACTCATGTTCTACATGCAAAGTCAAGAGAAATTTGATCCTACGAATCCTTGTGCTTAAGATCCGTGTTAATTAACGTCAGAGCATATAATAGTAAAGTCTGCAAGCCTTTCAAACAACAAATATCTTTTCAGCATTTTCATGGACATGAACTGTTCCGATGCCTAGAACTTGGATCATATTTTGGGAAGGGTCATGTAATTTGATTTTTCCAGTAAACGTAATTGATAAAAGTAACCTAATGAGAAAAACTCGTCCAGATTCAGGAAAGCTCCCATGTAAATTGACCCAGAAACCTAATTTGTTACAGCACCCAAATCATTAAGAACCACCTGTTGCAAATGTAAGACAACGTAGAAACGCTTGCTTTTGTAAATTAAGCCTATCAGTGCAGATTTTATAAGATCCTAATGAGAGATCTCCCCACTCAACTCCACTCTCGATGCCATATAAAATACAACTCAAATGAAGAAACAGCGCGGCATTAAGAGAACTCTAGGTATCCAGATAAATATCATAAAATCAGCAAGAGAAAATACGAAACCAACTAAAATTCAGATTCAAATCGCATTGCTTCTAATATATTGCCAAAATAGATATCTTTTACATGGTCAAAAAAGCTTCAACAACTAAAACATCTATTAGAAAAAGAAAGAAAATGCTTAATAACGCATAAAACCATGCATCTCCAGCGGCAAAGCACCCAATGAAATCGCTGTTTGTTTACTTCTCGGAGGAGTTGGGTCCTCTCTTCTTTCCAAAGCCAACAACTACAAATACAAATAGATATAAACCACACGTTAGAATGAGGCTGTCAAATCCTCATACGAGGATCTTAATTTCGTAATAAAGATATCGATTAGACAGAACTGCATATATTCTAATTTCTAACAAATAAACCAATTGCAATGCTTATTCCACGAAACCTAAATCAACAATCCTAAACTAAAGCGCCAATATATCTGAAAGATCAATTAAGTTAACGAAGATGATTTACCGGCAGTGACGAATCTGCGGTTGTATTGCATACGCTTGTGTGCGCGTCCCCGGGGCTTTTTCTTCTTGTCCTGCTTCGCAACTTTCGGAGTTTGACCTCTCACCTTCCCAGCACGAGCTAAAGATCCGTGAACCTTACCTGGAAGTCAATAAAGCCACAGAGAAACACGATATGCAAACAGATTCAGACAGATGAAAGAATCGAGACGCATCGGAAAAAACTAAATGCACTACAATAGATCGAAGGTCGAGAACTGAAGAGTTAGGGTTTCGCTCACCCATGGCTGATTGTTTTCTTCGGTAGCGTCCTGGTGCTTGAAGTCCGAATGAGAAGGCGGTGTGAAGTGCTCGAAAGACCAATTAGGGTTTCGATGGAGAATATATAGACGATTATGAATACGGGCTAGCTGAGAGACCAATACTCTCTAAACTTTGGGCCTTCCAGTTGGGCCCAATAAATGGTAATGGGCCATTGTTGCCGTCAGGTTAGGGCTACAATAAAATAGTCCTTTTGTTTCCTTTTTTTAAGCATAACAAACAATTTTATCTACCCAAAAAATTGCAACCAATAATTGTATTTCAATTTAGTTTGTTTTAAATATTACATATAAGTATTAATTTAGATTAAATTAACTCTCGGTCAGTCGACTTTTAAAATTTCTAATGGACATGGAGACTTAAATTTACAAACGAACACCGTTCACAAGTAAAATATGATAAGTGAAGATATATGGTAAATACAATCAATAATCTTTCAAACCAAAGCACGGAAAGATATGTATGTTCCTTCGATGTTCTAGTCAACTTATGCACGACTCAACTATGATCATATAAAAACCTTTAATCCTACTACGTTTAGTTGTCAAAGTAACTCCACACTTCATTGGAGGGCAAGAAATGGAAGATAAGACGTTAAACTATCGGTTAATCATTGGCTTATGAAACTCCGATAAATAGTTGATAATTCAATGTTGGCCTGTTTACCGTGAGAATGAATCTTTATCCCCATTTTAAAACAACCTAATTTAACTCAGTTGTGATTGGATAATAAGTTTATTTAGAAATAACTTTTGAAACTTTATAAAAAATAAAATCAGAGAATATGCGTAACCATATCTTTTAAGTCGGATTCATTAATGTAATGGAACTCAATGAGCTGAAGAACTGTCCTTAGAAGAAAATTTTTATTCAAATCACATAATCTTCCAAAAGCTGACCTCGATAATTGACTCCTCTTCGTTGCCAACCAACCAGTAGTTGCCAGATGGGACTTCCTTGTCTTCCGCCTAGCCGCCTTGTCTTATTCAACTAAGTTGACTCCTCCTCATCAATAACCAACTGGCAGTTGTCACTTCCTCGCCTTTAGCCTAGCTGCCTTGTCTTATTCCGCCTTTCAAACTACCTTTCCTTAAGGTAGGGCCTGCTTCTCGACCTTCAAACCTTCGGACGCTGCCAGCTGGAATAGGAGTTGGCAAAATATTTGGTGATTTTGGAAAAAGAATTAGTAGTAATAAAAAAAGAAATATTATTTATTAAGATAGTGCATACAGCAGTAACTCATCCAGTGAGCAACCGATGAGCACAACTTGTGTGACATAATCAAGACTAAGAGAAAGATCTATCCTAAACGATCCAATACAATGGGAGAATCCTCCTTTGGATAAAGATTTGGTCTAAAACAATTAGCCTACAACAAACAAACAAACTGAGTATAGCAAGCAAAAATAACAGCCTTAGCTTAGCTTAACTACAACACACTCATCTTTCAAATTCTTGACACAATTAAGTTTGAACTACATTACACTAGTTTGCTCACCGTTTCGTCCTCCGTCTTATTGTTTAACTCGTTCGTATGGTTCGTCATCTCTTCCTCGTTTACGTCTTTTGCAGTTAGAAAGCTCGGCTGGTTCGTCGACGATAGAAGCCTCGCCCACATTCTGTCAGCTATCCCAACCTTGTTCTGTTTCTCAGTAATTCGCTGCAGATTGACCAAATCAGTGTTAGTCACATTCGTCGTAAAGCTTGATGAATGAATGTCTCTACTCGTCGTTTCGTTTCCAACTGTGGTCAGATTGAGCTTGTTTTATGTGCACAAGGAATGCAAGACTGACCGAAACACTAACAGCCCAAGCCTAACGCTAGTAGATATTATCCACTTTGGCCCGTTACGTATCATCGTCAGCCTCACGGTTCTAAAACGTGTCTGTTAGGGAGAGGTTTCCACACCCTTATAAGGAATGTGCATTGTTCCCCTCTCCAACTAATGTGGGATCTCACAACCCACCGCCCCTTGGGGGTCCAGCGTACTCGCTAGCACACCATTCTGTGCCTGGCTCTAATACCATTTGTAATAGTCCAAGCTCACCACTAGTAGATATTGTCCACTTTAGCCCGTTACATATCGCCATCAACCTCACAATTTTAAAACATGTCTACTAGGAAGAGGTTTCCACACCCTTATAAGGAATGCTTTCTTCCCCTCTCCAACCAAAGTAGGACCTCACATACATCCATGCATGATTCTTGGGTATATTCTATGACAATATATGGGGGAGTCGGGGTCAAACTCAAGGTCGAGGTCTTACGTAGAAGGGAATGTATGTCTGTCTTCCGTTAACAAGCCCACTAGTGTAGCCAGTATAGCCAGCCATTGCTCCATGCACAGCACTTTGAGCAAGCAGAGTGCAGTAAACATTGTCAGAGGCATTACTTGGAATAGCTCGGATCATGTACGTCGGATCTGTCACAACAACAGTATTATACGTCTGATATAAAATATCTAATGGTAAGAAAATAAATCACTTGGAACCTACCAATATATTTGAGGTTTATGGTCATCTTATGTTCTTTTGAAAAATGATCCTGCAGAAACAGACATGAAATTCTCAGCGAACAATGATTTGATTCAAGTGTTCTATGTACTATACGATCCAACTGAAACGAACAAATGTTTGTAGAAAAGAGGGTAGGCACTAAACCTTGATTTTCTGTGATATCCATAGCCCAACATCTTGAAGAAGCTTGTTCCCAGAAGCATCCTGCTTATTAGAATCGAGGCTTCCAGATAGCAGCTCCTGCCCAGCTCCTTCTGCAATGACAATGACCATGTGACCGTTGTCTTTGAGACATCTTGCTATGTATTCATAGAGTCCACCAGGTCCTTCAAGATAGAAAGGCGACTCGGGAATTAAGCAACAGTCGACGTCCCTGCTCGCAAGAGTTGCATACATTGCTATGAACCCTGCACTTATCACCAGGAAACCAACATCAGGACTTAGTACGAGCTTTGACAAGTTCATATGATGTAGCTAATTATTAGCCAAAGCTGCAAACTTACCACAATAGCGACCCATCAACTTCACAAGTCCTATACCATTCTCCATACTTTCAGATTCAACATGGGCGGCGTTTATAGCACGCTGAGCCTCCTCAACAGCAGTGTCAAAGCCAAAGGTTTTGTCAATGATCTGCATCAGAACCAGACAGAATCCACTTAGAACCAGTAACTGTTCGATTTAGTACGACAGTCAACGTTGGAACATGAATAATGTACCGGGATGTCGTTATCGATGGTTTTCGGGATCCCAACAACAGCAACTTTGAGCCCTCTCCTTCTGACTTCCTGAGGAACAAATAATCATTTTTTCCCATACAAACCACAAAACAGAAAGTGGATAAGCCACGAGAGATTAACATTAACAGCAGATATTGTCCGACGTTTTAAAATGCACTCTTAAAAGGAATGCTTCGTTCCCCTCTCCAACAGATATGGGATCTCACGTTATATCAAACCTCAATTAAAAAAAACAAGAATCCATGACATCAAGACGCCAAGTTTCAGTACTTAACTATGTTACCTCATATATAGCAGCTGCTCCCTTCTGAGTTCCATCTCCACCAATTATGTAAACCTGAGAAAAGGAAACCAATGAACAACGATCCAAGGATCTAGTTTCCCATTGAAATTGCACAAAAATAGTATCATATTCACACCTGATTGATGCCACGATCTTGAATGCTGTCGACTATCTTTGAAGTATCATGACCACCTCGTGATGATCCAATGACAGTTCCACCACGTTTATGGATATCATTCACGAACTTTGGAGTCAAAGGAATGGTATTCTTAGAATAGAACCCTCTGTATCCACCCTGCAAGTCCCTTTTCGCTTAGTAAAGCATCCTTTGTGTAGGTAAGTGCAGGGATTAAGGCAATGACTTACTTCAATTCCTAGAACCTTCTTGACACCATACATATTGTATAAGCCACAAACTAGTTCTCTGATCACGGTGTTGAGACCGGGGCAAAGACCGCCACATGTCACGATACAAGCATGAACCTCATCTGACTGGAAGTATACCTGAAACAACAAGCCATGGCAATTCAATAACTGAAGGATGAAACTAAAAAACATACATTGAGAGAGGAATCAAGAGAGAGCTAACTCGTTGGCGCGGGCCAGCACGCCTAAAATGTACTCCTCTTGGGCCACTCTTGTGAACAACAATCTGTAAAAGCAATGCAAACAGTGATGCATCTTGCTAAATGAGAATATGATCATTTTCATATGTTAATGCTTCATAAATCTTGCCATTTAGAGCTATTTCCTCATGAAACCAGGAAATGCCATAGCATCTATCAGGACATCTTTATGCACAACCTCACATTTTGTAACGAAATCCCATAGTTTAAGATTCATTTAAATTTACAATAATATGCAAACTCCCTAGAAACTAAAGGTAAGGTCCAAGAAAAAAGCTAACCCTCTGAGGAACGGAATCATCAACATGCACAAAATACTGCCTGCAAAACATAGATTAACTTTAATCAATCACAAAGGAAATCAGCGAATTGTTGAGGATTGTTGGGAGGGAGTTCCACGTTAATTTAGAGAATGATCACGAGTTTATAAGTAAAGAATTCATGTTCATTGATATGAGGCCTTTTGGGAGAAGCCCAAAAGCAAAGTCACGAGAGCTTATGCTCAAAATGGATAAATGTCATACCATTGTAGAGATCGATTCCTAACATGATATCAAGAGTCATACCCTTAATTTAACTATGTCAATAGAATCCTAAGTGTCAAACAAAGACATTGTTAGCTTCGAAAGTATAGTCAAAAGTGACTCATGTGTCGAACAAAGGGTATACTTTGTTCGAAGGCTCCAAAGAAAGGAGTCGAAGCTCGATTAAGGGAAGGTTGTTTGATGGCTACATAGACCTCAGGGGAGACTTTATGGTGTACTTTGTTCAAGGGGAAGATTGTTAGGAGGGAGTCCACATTAATTTATGGAATAATCATGGATTTATAAGTAACGAAGTGGACAATATTATCGTGGAGAATTGTGATTCCTAACATCAATCTCCCAAGAAACCATTAAAAAAAAAACACAAAACACGTAAGAGATTAGAAAAACACAAAAGAAGAAGCACCAACCTGACTGCAGAGTACGCAGGATTGTCTTGCAATGGATTGGAATACGTCTGCAAGCAAAACAAACCATCAGATCATCAGAAGCCAACAAACAGCGGCACCACCGAACTAATAATACGAACATCATTTACGCCCGCCAATTTTAAACAAGATTCATCAACAAAATGACTAAATCAAACAAACCCAGATTACTAAATCTGGTTAAGATCAACATCGCAACATCAAGGAAACAAGAAATCAGAAAAAAAAACCAGATGGGGTTGGAAAAAGAACATACAGGGAGATCAAAAATATAGTCGGACAAGTGAGGAACATCTTCAAGAACATAACCAGAATCTCCATGGACAATCTTCGCCTTGCTACTGTTAATGTTATTAGCAGTTGTCGCCATCGCGATCCGAAACGATCATGAAACAATAAATCGACGAGGGCAAGCCACAAATCTAAATTGGTTGAACAGGAAACAGAATGGCGAAAGATATATATATATATATATATATATACACACAGATATAGGGGGGGCCCTGTTGACGAATCGGTGAAAGACTCCCGGAAAAGTAGAAATTCAACAGTAGACGCTAAAATTGCTTTCTGGGTATCATCGCTGGGGCTGAAAAGGCTCTGGTATTTTGGATCGAGAGAAATCTGGTGGCTAAAAACTGGAGGAACTGCGACCACTTTCCTGTGCCATATGATTATTGTTACCATACAGTTCTTCCGATAAGAGTGGGCTTTGAGTGGCGCAATCAGACAAAAAGAACCAGAAAATGTTTTAAAAATAGAAAATTTTAAAAAGGGTGTTGGAGATTCCTGAATCATTTTCCTTTTCGAAATTTGATACTCTAATCGACCACGGAACTTAATTTACTTTTATAATTATTTTTTTATTATTTATTTTTCTGATTCACTTGGCATTTCAATACTACTATATTTCTTTAATTAAATAAACGAAACCTTATTGGGGTATTTTATTAATAATTTGTAAACTTTATCTCTATCAATATGACTTGTAATTTTTTTTATATAAAATTAGTTAAGACATGTAAAGATATATTTTTTTCTTTTTTCCATTTAATTAATGAACTTTTAAAAGTATTTAAATTTTAAAAAATATACGGTTGGTTATCTATCTAAAATCTAAAACAATTATTGAGTATTATTATAATTTTTTTTGAAGCTAAATATTTGAATATCGAAGTAAGCCTAGATAAATAATAAAAAATCAAACGTTAAAATCTTCTTACTTAAGGTAAGTATACTCCCTTTTTAAATATATATATATATATATATTTTATCTCTTGAGTTCTAAAATAATACAATTTAATTTTAGGATTCAATTAAAAAAAAAAAAAAAAAAAAA
>NW_019268519.1:3242835-3253788 GCF_002738365.1 Cucurbita moschata | reverse complement strand
AATTTAATTTTAGGATTCAAAAAAAAAAAAAAAAAAAAAAAAGCTGACCTATTTTGTTGTTAGAAAAACCACGGAAAGCTGAGTATAGTCTGTGTATATTTGAAAAATAGAGAGCTGACGTAATTTAATATTTATTTATTTTATTGACATTCCTACGATGACATACCATTTTATTTATTTATTTATTTTAATCATATCCTCTTGTAATTTTAAATATATATATATATATATATATATATATATAGATTACTTCTAGCTCTACATTTTATTATTTTTGCAAATCAATAAATGTATATTCTCTCACGTCAGCCATAAATAATATGAACACTTAAAAAAATAAAATTGGTTTGGTTTAAATGGAACAAATTAAAAAGATTATAAATTTTTTATACCTCAAATTTAGATAAATATTATGATGGTAATAGTAAATTTTTGTTGAAAATCCTTAATCAACATGAAATTAACTTCTAATTTATAAAATAAATGTTGCAGTTGTGTCACTCTATATACACCCATTAATGTTGTCTTATTAATATTAAAATGTTAATTCTAATTATTAAAATGTTAGTAAGAAATTGACTGTAAATCCAAAAATCAAAAAGTGAAGACCAACCAACCAACCACCGCACTCACTTTGTTAAAGAATCCCGTTGGTGGAGGGAACTGCCAAAAAAGGAATACATATTCCAATTGAAAAGCTTGAATCTCTGTCCACGTGTCAAGGCCTAATAGGAGAAGAGGAAAAGATCAGGTGGCCGAAAAACACGGGCACCTTGTGGAAAATGGAAATCGGTTTGCTATATTTTACGTTGGATTTTTTTGTCTGGTTTCTCTCCTCAAAAAGAAATAAATCAATAATTATCTTAAAGTTAGTTACTTTTTGGCATTTCATTTAAAATGGTCGACTACAAGCGACAAGGAAAATAAAATTGGTCCAATGAGAGAATTGTGGAAGAAGTTTGGGGGATTGCATTTTTTTTTTAATAGAATTTTAGCATCAACAATTACTTTATGCCCAAAATCAAATGGGTTTAGTGTAATTTCAGCTCTTTTTAATAAATTTTTAATGGCTAAGATTAGATGAGATATTCAAATAAATACATATATATATTTTCCCTATTTTCTTTTCAAATTTGTCCCTATTTTCTTTTACCATTATTAATTGATACTCGGATCATTTGAATTTCTTCATTTAATAGAACCGAATTTGGCAAGAATGGGGGGAGCCCATACCTGAAAAGCAACCATTTCCAAGAACATTGAATCGATCTGAAATTCAGAACCCGGAAGTTGATTAAAGTGAGAAGACAGAGTTTATATCCTCCAAATGATTATATAGAACATGAATGTGATTACCAGGCAGAACATCGGACAAGCAATCCTCCAGAAAATGGTATTGATTTGGAAAAAATGGACTGTAAAAATGAAGTGTTAACGTAAACAGTTGGCAATTTCCACACGCCCGAGCAACTACAAGAACATTTCTCTTCACCACAAGCACCTATGAAATAGTTTTAGTATTCATAGAAAATGAGAATGATGCGATCAATGTACAATGATCGTCGATGTTTTTTCACCATTTTAATATAATGCAAAAGCAAAAAAGTGCGCATTTTAGCTAACGGAATATAACTAAACTATTAAGAATAATGACTTGTCCAATTTGAGCATAAGCTCTTGTGGCTTTGCTTTGGGGTTCTCCAAAAGGCCTCATACCGATTGAGAGATGAATTATTTACTTATTAACCCATGATCATTCCCTAAATTAGCCATGGTGGAAAACTCCCTCCCAACAATTTTCAACAATCCTCCCTTCGAACAAAGTACACTATAGAGCCTCTCCCGAGGCCTATGGAGCCCTCGAACAACCTCATTTTAATTGAGGCTCAACTCCTTCTTTGGAGTCCTCGAACAAAATACACATTTTGTTCGACACTTGAGTTACTCTTGACTACACCTTCTAGGCTCACAACTTCTTTGTTTGACATTTGAGGATTCTATTTGCATGGCTAAGTTAAGGGCATGACTCTAATACCATCTTAGGAATAACGGCTCTCTATAATGGTATGATATTGTCCACTTTGAGCATAAGCTCTCATGGCTATGGTTTGAGCTTCCCCAAAATGCCTCATACCAATGGAGATGTATTTCTTACTTATAAACCCGTGATCATTTCCTAAGTTAGCCAATGTGGAACTCCCTCCCAACAATCTTCAACATAAGCTAGTTAAGATACATATTATCGATTAAAGTTGAAAGTTTAAATCTCTCCAAGATATTGAACTCAATAAAAATGGTGTATTTAAGCCCAAAAGAACACTTGAAATTTGAAAGTTAGGCAAAAGGGAGCTGGTTTATATTATGCTACAAGATTGCTAATCCTACTTCTAACATAACCATGTGTTTGACAAATTGAGACTGACATTTAAACTTTTGTAAAACCAAACATGTGCTAGGGCAATTTAAGTTTTTCACTTTGACTACACAGGTTCAACGTTTACACTCATGAACCAAATGCTACCTATATAAAGCGAATGAAATCATATCAATAAGGACGTAAAATGATCTTATTCTATTAAACAGAGAGAAAAGCAGTTGTAAAGTGGAAAACAGGTACCTCCTCGTTGTCATTGATGAGGAATGCTACAACGCCAATATGATGCGAGGGGCCAGAAGGAAGCATGCAGGACAAAGTAGGAATTCAGTAAGCGAGCATGACATATCCTGCTTCAGCATGATGAGAGTTGAACCCCTCCTGAAAGTTACAACTCTAAAATATCTAATAATGGCTATGGAAGTTCAAATTCGAGAATCTGATGCCACAGCTTTTGCAGTGATTGAAAGTGTGAACTAAAAATATCAGTTATTATCTCACATCAATAGCCACAGAAACAAGTTCAGCTTGCTCTGTTTGTAATTTGGAAGGAAAAAAAAGGTTCTAGGCACAGAGATCTCAAGAAAACTGTGGTATAAAGAAGAAAGGGAAACTTTACTTTTTCCCAGACCTTGAGCTTTCATTGGAAGAGAGATGCCTGGAGAGCTGATGCAAAGACGTTTGCAGAAGAAGGTAGGCTCTCTGAATTAATGATGACCCCTTCGTATTCATCATTCCAGTGATCTAGAAGTTCCACGTCCACGATTGGTGTATAAATGTCAGGAGACAAAACAGCAAGTGCTGTTCTTTTGGGTCCAATGTTACCATTGATGAGAATAAGTTTTTTAGTACTTGAAGTTTCTGGTAGACCATCCTTGTTCAAGATATCTGGATAATGGGAAAGTCACATTAAAGAAGAAAAATTAATTCATTTCGATTCTTTAAGAGAGGAGTGATTATATGGAAGTTGAAACCCAACCCCACCACAAAAAGTCAACGAGTTACAGAGCTCTATAATTTCAAGCGAGCTTTGTTAAGAATCACGGATCTCCACAATGGTATGATATTCTCCACTTTGAGCATAAGCTCTCGTGACTTTGCTTTGGGCTTCCCAAAAAGGTCTCGTACTAATGGAGATGTATTACTTACTTATAAACCCGTGATCATTTTCTAAATTAGCCAACGTGGGACTCCCTCCCAACAATCCTCGAACAATCTTACATGTTGAAAGAGGGGAAAAAATTCTACCTTTTGGGTAGCCCTGGAAACTTGACCATCTTGTCAAAGGAAGGCGCATTTTTCTTCCTTCTGAAGAAACAAAACTGCAGTCAGCTTCTTTCCATATAGATATGTTCAAACATGCTGGAATATTCAAATGAGTCGACGATGCACAAGTAAACAAAGAAAAAGAATATGAATAAAAGCAAGAGTAGCATCGGCAGAGCAACCACTACGTTGAAAAAATGATTCAGACATTTTATCAAACACCTTATGGGCAAAAGGAATCATCCATAAACACGAGTTCATCTCCTCACTAAGACCACTTATCAACGCCATCCATAAGATAAAGAATGAGAATATAGTGCATATTATTAAGCATGTCGTGGTTTTACCTGGCATTTCTTCAGAAGAATATCGAACAATTCCGCTCGGTTTATGCTGCAATTTTCGGTGGCATGTGGGATAATGTTCTTATGCTCTTCCATATCCCCTCTTCAAGACACTTCAACTCAATGTCGTCTGGAATATGAAAGCCAAATTAAAGAGAAACTCGTGATTTCCTTTTCTCCCTTCCTTTTTGGTTGACCCCAAAAGCAAAAGATATATGAATATTAGAGAGTGGAATTTAAGAGAATTTCTTCCATTTTAAAATTTTCTTTTACTAAAAAATTAATAATAATAATAATAATAAATCCCATATCAATTGAAATATCACCGTAAGCATCCATATAAATATTTTAATTTTTATAAAAGAAATATTTGAAGTCAAACTATATATATTTGCCTTGAAATTAAATAACACTTCAATTATATATATATATAGAAGCTATAATAAGGTGCATAAATTAAATAATGTCTTTTTATATATTAATTGGAATATTTAATGTCACATGCGTATAAAATCATTATAAAGATTTTAAATTAATAATGTAAAATGACATATATGTCTGATAATTTGTTTTTTTTTAAAATACAATTAAAGCCACAAAAGTAGAACAACTAATAGGATTGCATTAATTGCTATGAATCTTGGTTATCCAAATTAAAAATGCATTTATTTATTTATTTATAAATTAAATTACATTTATGGTAGAGACTTTTAAAAGGATAATTAATATATTATTTAATAAATTAGAGTTAAATTGAAATATGTGGTTTTTTTAATTAATTTTTTATCCAACAACAAAAGACAACCATTTAAACGGTAGACACTAATTGCCCATGTTCGAATTAAGGTTTTATGATTTGTTAATTACTTTGTTTAAATAAGTATTAAACAAATAAATTAAAACTAAAAAGCTACGAAAATTAGGAATGAGAGTATATATATATATATATAATATAATGTTGTTGAAGTAGGATAGAAGCTATTTGTCCTAGGTTGGGGACAATAAATTTTTTGGTCCATTTTATGTAGACAACAATAATATGTAACCATATTTCATTAATAATTTTATTTTTATGAAAAAAAAAATCAATTGAGCGGGATTCAGGTACGACATTTTCGTCCCACCTAAGTTGTCAAATCTCATCTCTGACTTTGATACTCACAAAATTAAAATAATTGCTAAAAATTATTGGAGAAAAATATACCCTTTGAAAAGCTTATTCATAAAATAGATTTTTTCCATTTATAAACAACGACCTTTCATAATAATATGATACTTATATGGATCATCGTAATGGTAGAAACATCATCGTCACTCTCTCTATAAGCTATTGGATGTCCTTCCTACTAGGGTTGAGAGAGTTCTTTTTCTGGGATCGAGTGAACGATCTCATAGCCTTCCACTGGTAGCCTACAAAGTGCTTATTTATATCAAACGATACCCTACGGGGAAGATGAGACAAGTGCTGCTTGATTGATCGTCATATGATGGGTAGCCCTAGTGTAAATGTCAAGAGACGATTGAAAAGCTCGAAAGACAAATGCATTTTTTTTGCTTATAAACTTATGATTTTTCCCTTGATTAGCGAACGTGAGACTCCTCGGAAACATATATAACGAAGGAAAGAAAACCCATTTACAAAAAGACTTGGATTTAATTAGGGTTTTAAAAGAGGAAAATTGGGAAAGGGAGAGAGTTGGTGGGGGAAAGTGGAGGGTTCTGAATCCCATCATTTGGTCTGTGTATTTGTGAATGAGAATGTGAGAACAAAACGTGAAGCCAAGCAATCATCTTATTGTTTTTTTTAGGCTTTTAATGAAACCATGTAATATTGAAGTGTTTGATGTGTGTGTGCTTCTGGTCCAAGTTTCCATAGCCCCTTTTTAGGGTTCTTAATCAGCTCTAATTACAGGCCTTTTCTAGTGGTCCTTCTTCCACTTCTCTCTCTACTCTTGTTTTTCCCTTTCTTATGAAGCAACTTCTTCTTCTTCCTCTTCTTCTTCTTCCTCTTCTTCTTCTTCCTCTTCTTCTTCTTCCTCTCTCTCTCTCTCTCTCTCTCTCTCTCTCTCTCTCTCTCTCTCTCTCTCTCTCTCTCTCTCTCTCTCTCTCTCTCTCTCTCTCTCTCTCTCTCTCTCTCTCTCTCTCTCTCTCTCTCTCTCTCTCTCTCTCTCTCTCTCTCTCTCTCTCTCTCTCTCTCTCTCTCTCTCTCTCTCTCTCTCTCTCTCTCTCTCTCTCTCTCTCTCTCTCTCTCTCTCTCTCTCTCTCTCTCTCTCTCTCTCTCTCTCTCTCTCTCTCTCTCTCTCTCTCTCTCTCTCTCTCTCTCTCTCTCTCTCTCTCTCTCTCTCTCTCTCTCTCTCTCTCTCTCTCTCTCTCTCTCTCTCTCTCTCTCTCTCTCTCTCTCTCTCTCTCTCTCTCTCTCTCTCTCTCTCTCTCTCTCTCTCTCTCTCTCTCTCTCTCTCTCTCTCTCTCTCTCTCTCTCTCTCTCTCTCTCTCTCTCTCTCTCTCTCTCTCTCTCTCTCTCTCTCTCTCTCTCTCTCTCTCTCTCTCTCTCTCTCTCTCTCTCTCTCTCTCTCTCATCATTCATGCCCAAAAGGCATCATGGCCACTCATCAACTGATCACCTTCTCTCACTTTGATGTCCCACGTTGGTTCGGGAGGAGAACAAAACACCCTTTATAAGGGTGTGGAAACTCGAAAGGAAAAGCCCAAACAGGACAATATCTATTAGCGGTGAATCTGAGGTGTTATATCAAAAAAAAAAATATTCAAAACACCATCAAAGTTATTATTTTTATATCCAAATTCATATAATTAAAAGGACAATATCTGCTAGCGGTGGATTTGGGCTGTTACGATAAAAGACGATTCAAAGCACAATCAAAGTTGTCATTTTTATATCCAAATTCATATAATTAAAAGGACAATATCTGCTAGCGATGAATCTGGGTTGTTACAGTAGAAGACTGTTCAAAACACAATTAAAGTTGTCATTTTTATATCCAAATTCATATGATTAAAAGGACAATATCTGCAAGTTCTCATCTTTATTTTCCCATTTTGATTATTTTCTTCATACATATACCTTAGTTTCAACTTTAAACCAACGTCTTGATTCCATTAACTTTTTATTAAAGCTATGTATTTAATTTCAAATTAGCATGTTCCACCGCAGTCTTTGGCTATCCAAAAGCTACCCAAGTTTTATACTTTCGTTTTGTATCATCAAGGTTGTGGGTTGTTTGGAGAAGAGTCTCACGTCGGCTAATTAAAGGGTTGATCATAAATTTACAAGTAAGAAATACATCTCCATTTATACGAGACATTTTGGGGAAACCAAAAGCAAAATCATGAGTGAACAATATCATACCATTATGGAGAGTCATGAGCCATGCCCTTAATTTAGTTATGTCAATAGAATCTTCAAAATGTTGAACAATGGAGTTGAGACCCTCGAAAATGTAGTCAAAAGTGTGGAACAAATAGTGTACTCTGTTCGAGGGCTCTAAAGAAGAAACCGAATCTCGATTAAAGGGAGGCTTGGCTCTATAGTGTCCTGAGCATTGTTGGAAGAGGGGGAGTCTCACGTCAGTTAATTAAGGTCTTTTGGGAGAACCAAAAGTAAAGTTACCTGAGCTTATACTTGAAGTAGATGATATCATACCATTATGGAGGGCGAGTTTGAAGAGAGAGAAAGAAGGAGGAGAGAGAAAGGGGTAAGAACATGTGGTTTGTTTAATTGAGCAAAGAGGCTAAAAGGTCGGTGGGTTTGTAAGTTGAATTAAGAGCAACCTTCCCTTTTCTTTTTTCTTTTTTTTTCTCAGTTTCTTCTCTCTTCTCTCTACGTTTAAGTTGAGTTAAAGTTAAAGCTACTCTACAATAGCCGCCAGTGAGAAACTAAAACAATTCTAGCCCACTTTTGTTTTGTTCTTCTTCTTCTTCATCCTTCTCCTTTTGAAAAAACGGTGGCGTTTCAACTGATTGCGGCGGCTACACCTCCATATATTCATAAACCTCTCTGCCTCTTGGACATGAACCACCACATCTCCGTTCAAGAAACCATAAAGATATGAGAAATAGTCAAATCGGTTCAATCGTCGGCGGTGGCTCCGATTCTTTACTAGATGCAAAGCTTGAACAGCATCAGATGTGTGGATCCAAACACTGCCCTGGTTGCGGCCATAAGCTTGAAGGAAGGCCGGTACTGTTTTTTTNTTTTTTTTTTTTTTTTTTTTTTTTTTTTTTTTTTTTTTTTTTTTTTTTTTTTTTGAATTTGATTCATATATGATAATTAAGAGAGACCCAGTAATTAGTTTTGATTGGAAGAGGGTTTATCAGGATTGGGTCGGCTTACCGGCCGGAGTGAAGTTTGATCCAACCGATCAAGAATTGATCGAACATCTCGAAGCAAAAGTTAAAGCAAAAGACATGAAATCTCATCCTTTGATTGATGAGTTTATTCCCACAATTGAAGGAGAGGATGGAATTTGTTATACCCATCCCGAGAAACTTCCAGGTTTTTCATTTTTTTTTTCCGACTAATTTAAGGAATGATCATGGATTTAACAAAATTAGTGGACAATATGGTACTATTGCGGAGAGTTGTGATTATTTTTTCTGTGTCCATAATAGGAGTTAGTAGGGATGGATTGAGTAGGCATTTCTTCCACCGGCCGTCGAAAGCGTACACGACGGGGACGAGAAAGCGGAGGAAAATTCAAACGGAGTGCGACTTACAGGGTGGCGAAACGCGGTGGCACAAGACGGGGAAGACCCGGCCGGTGATGGCGAGTGGCAAGCAAAAGGGCTGCAAGAAAATCTTGGTTCTTTACACAAACTTCGGCAAGAATCGGAAGCCGGAAAAGACGAATTGGGTCATGCATCAATACCATTTGGGACAGCATGAGGAAGAGAAAGAAGGAGAATTGGTGGTGTCGAAGATATTTTATCAGACACAACCACGGCAGTGCAACTGGTCGGACAGAAGCCTTGCGGCGGCGGAGACGGGTTTTGAGGTTGTTGCAAGTGGGAGCAGCTGTTCTTCCATGGCTCAAGCCGACGAAATGTCTCCGGCTGGCGGTGGTGTTGGAGCTTCCATTTCTAGCTTCAGTTCGTTGGACATTCAACATCTCAAATCTGACCATTTTGGGTTTGGCCCATTTAGAACAACAAGCTTTGACGAGGTTATTTCTGACCATATTAGGCACATTTAATATTTACCCAAACAAAAAGATTTAAACTTCAGAGGTTAAAACATAAACCCAATTAACAGTTAAAAGCGTTTAAAATATTAGAAATTAAATCAAAATCAGTGGTAAAAACTAACCTGATAAACACTAGGAACATATTGCAGGTGGGAATGAAAGGCCGAACAAGCGGCGGCGCATGCAGCAGCAGCGGCGAGTTTGAGCTGCGAGACCACCACCATCAGCTTGTGGTGGCCCACAACGACCGCCATCGTTCTATTGTTCACCATCATCTACCAACCACAGGCTTCCACATCAGCAATCATCCGAGTCATCAAATCTCCGCCATTATCTCACCGCCGCCGCCGCCTCCTCTTCTCCTCCTTGATCATGATTCATTTCATCATCCTTCTCCGATCATAATCCAAAATCAACAATTTCATCAGCAGGTACTATAATTAATGGTCTCTTTTTTTTTTTGGTGTTTTTAATGGTGAGGATAATATATGGTGGTTTTGTTTATGTGTGCATTAAAAGAAGAGATGAAATAATGGGATTTTGCATGTGGGGTTTGGTCACTGGTCTCATTTCTCGAGAAAGATTGAATTTTGGAAGGTATTCAGTTATAGACATTGAAACTAATACTTTGGTTGGTTTGAATGACTTTTTCCATTAACGTACAAACATAAAAGAGTAACTAAAGATAAAAGAGAGAATTCTCTATACGTTCGTGGGAGAGGAGTTTCAGGGGTTGATTATGAGTTTATAAGTAAATAATGCATATTCTTTGCATTCGTGGGAGAGAAGTTTCAGGAGTTGATCATGAATTTATATGTAAATAATACATCTTCTTTACTATGAAGTCTTTAGCCACAAGAGCTTATGCTCAAAGTGGATAATATTATATTCTTGTGAAGGGTCGTACTTTCTAACATAGTATCAGAGTCATGCTCTTAATTTAATTATGTCAATAGAATTCTCAAATGTAGAACAAACAAGTTGTGAGAAAATGTCGAACAAATGGTATAGTTTGTTCGAGGGCTCCAGAGGAGGGAGTCGAGTCTTGATTAAAGAGAGGTTGTTCGAGGGTTCCATAGACCTCGGAAGAGGCTTTATGGTGTACTTTGGTCGATGGGAGAATTCTTGAAGATTGTTGGTAAAAGAGTTCTAGGGGTTGATCATGGGTTTATAAGGAAGAAATGCATCTCATTTGTTACGAGGTCTTTTAGAGAAGCCTAGAGCAAAGTCAAGAAATTTCATACTCAAAGTGGACAATATCAAGGTCATTGGCCAAATGGTAAAGAAGTCGAATCTTGGACCGGCAGCTAAAAAAAGCATCCATGGAGTTTGAGTAAGTTATGGTGAGAATAGGGTTAAAGAAGTTGTCCGGTAAAAAGGAAACAAACATGGAAGAGTAGTGTCGGGAAATAGAGTGAGTTAAATTTAGTTGAAATGATTAAGGTAATGATTGTTGTCTGTGTTTTTATGTCTGGAAATGAAAATGACTGCGTGAAATGGAAACATGAGCAGCAGCAGCAGCAGCAGCAGCAGGAGGAAGGTGAAAGTGAGCATCATAAAATGGGAGGAAGGTCGGCGTCAGGCCTGGAAGAACTCATCATGGGCTGCACTTCTTCCTCGTCTTCTTCCATCAAACATCACCCACCTGTGAGTTCTTTATAATACATTTTTTTTTTCTTTCTTTTTCTCTACTTTTTTACTCTGAATTCCATGAACCCCGCTACCTTTTTTTATTTATTTATCCACAAAAAAAAAAAAAAAAAAAAAA
>NW_019268519.1:3174695-3242114 GCF_002738365.1 Cucurbita moschata | reverse complement strand
TTTATCCAAAAAAAAAAAAAAAAAAAAAAAGGTTCAAAAGAACAGTAAGAAAAAAGAAAAAGAGAGAAATTGGAGTACTTACCTTCTCTTTAGGGTTTGAATTTAGTTTCAATTTTAACTTTTAGGTTACTATTTTATCCATATAGTTTAGACAATTTTAAATATTAGATTAAATTTAGATTTTAACGTTTTTGATAATAAAGTTATGAGCTAGTGCGTTATATAATGGAATTTTTTAGGGTTTAAGGCGAGTAACAGTGGAAGCAAATGAGTAGGTTAACAATCACATTTTAAGATTTAGAAACCAAGCATAAAGTACGTAAATATATTTTTAAAATTTTTAATTTGTTCCTTAATCGGACAACTTTTGTTTGACAAAGTGGGTTTTGGAGCAGGAATCATCCATATCGAGTAGTCGAGAGGCAGATGAATGGATGAAGTATTCATCATTTTGGCCCGAGTCGGACAACCCCAATCTCCACGGTCATGGATAGTCAAAAACAAAAACCATTCTCCACATTATTGCTATTTTAAGCTTTCAAATTTGTTGAATTGAAACTCACCCCAAAGTTCAAATATATATATATTTTTGTCTCCAAACCAAAAACCCATGAGGATCACCGATCAACCCTTTTTCACTTCTCGAACCCTACCCGAACCCAACTCCCCTTCAACTTCCTTAGATATAATCAACCCTTTTTCACCTCTCGAATCCTACCCGAACCCAACTCCCCTTCAACTTCCTTAGATATAATCGACCCTTTTTCACTTCTCGAATCCTACCCGAACCCGACTCCCCTTCAACTTCCTTCTCACGCTCTTTAGAGAGAGTGAAATTAAAGGAAAAGTAAAAGAACCATATACATACACACATACGTGTGTGTATATATATATATGAATAGGTGCATGAAAGTTGTGACCCTTATAATGATTACACATCATCTTTATTGCCATTCATTCTCTTTATGGGTAAATTATTATTTTTTCAAAGAACAAAAAGAAAAAGGATATAATTTGTATTCACTCTTCCTTCTTTTCTCCCAACCTCAAAATTGGAAATTTGCAGAAACATTCTTGGATTTTATTCCTTCATGTTCTTGCATTAATTTAGTTTCTTTTTTCTTTTAATCATGATTATAATAATAATAAATAAAAATATACATGTAATGGAGAACAAAGTGGAAGTATCTTTAGGATAAGAGAATAAAATAATAAATCGACCCAGTGAAAAATTAAAAAATAAATAAAGTGGGAAATTTGATGGTGAAGGAATAAAGGAGGAGAGGACAAGAATAAACTTTAGGGTAGAAAAAGTGCTGGAAATAACAACCAATCACCAATTTCTGCTCTTTATTACTTTGTTTTTTGACCAATCCTTAAACTCCAATAATTAATTACTTTAATGTGGTCCGGACTATGTTTTTTATTTTTAAGGTAAATTAATGTCTTCTTGGGACTCTGTTGCATTCTATGAGTTTATAAGTAAGAAATTTATCTCTAGTGATTTATGACATCTTGTTCCATGGAATCAAAAGAGTGACTGTAGCCACTCGCTACACTCAGAGGACTTTCTTTTTATACTCAGACGTGGTTTTATTAAATTTTAAGTTTAAATTAGTATATAAGATGAAATAATTTATGATTAGAACCCATTAATTGGATCAATCTAAGGTTAATATCGAGATCAAAATGCTATAATATACATGAAACCACAACCACCCTCGTTAAAACGAGCCTGGATCCATAGAAAAGCCCAGCCCATGAAATATGGGCTCATGACGTGAAGCCCAGATTGGGAGCCCATTGCCAAGGCGATTAGGTAACTTGTGGGGTACGTTAGGGCGTAGGTTGTAACCTGTCAGCTTCCCTTTTATTATTATTATTATTATTATTATATTATAATGATCCAGCTGCCCTGCCCTGCCCTATCACGTCGACTTTATTAATGGTTTTAAATTAGGGAAGGGTAAATAATTGAATGATTGATTACCCAAAATGCTTGTGAAATCGCGAACTGTGTAATAAAAATGTGTGCTTTTATTGTGGCGGAAATAATTGAAAATATTATTTGGTTGGCTCCTATTTATTATGATAATTAAAATTCATTTATATATTCCCTCCAATTGATGTGATTATTTTGCTGTCCATGTCCTTGTCGTGTCCGATATTTAATGAAACCCTAGCCTTTGACTTTTATTGTCTTCAAACTATCTTCCAACTCTCTTTCGTTCTTCTCTTTCATTTCCATTAAATTCAACTAAATATATACAAACTCATCTTACATGATAAACGAGACGAAGTTACGTTTAAAATAGAAAACAACGCTCTAATGCCTGCCTCGTCTAGAATTCGTCTAGAGATATTTGTAACAGCTCCAATCTATACCTTCCACATATTTTCTGTTTTGACATGTTACGTATTGTCGTTAGTTTCATGTTTTTAAAACATTTTCCACGCCCTTATAAATGAATGATTCGTTTCTTTCTCCAACTGATGTGCAGTCTCACAATCCGCCCTCTTGGGGGCTAACGTACTTGTTGACACACATCTTGTACATGACTCTAATACCATTTGTAACAACTTAATCTCACTGTTAGTAGATACTGTCCGTTTTGGTCCATTGTGTTATTGTTGTTAGTCTCACGAGTTTAAAACGTATTTATTAGGGAGAGATTTTCACGTTCTTATAACCAATGCTTTGTTTCTCTCTCCAACTCGATCTTAAATTTTTGTACTTGATTTTACGTAGGTATTAAGAAATTTAAATTTAAACAGTATTTTCAATTTATTAAAAGTTAATCTTAAGCATATTATTTTTACCCATTTGTCCTCTTCTAGATTGAAAGTTGAGATAACTATGAATCTCTTTTTAATATATATCAAAATTCAATTTTCTAAATTTAACTTTAGTGATATTCGTTTATCTTTTATTTATTCCCTCGCTTTTCTTAAAAAGAAATATTTGATATGAAATTAACAACGCTCTTTAGCTGTTTTTATTTATATATATAAAAAAAATATTATCATATTAATAAAATAGTTTTTAAACAAATTTTAAAAAACAACATATATTTAAATTAATGAATAAATAATATAAATTTTAAATATCTAATATTATATGCAAATTAATTATATTTTGTTACTATTTTATTATTTTTATGGCATAATAATATACATTAATTGAAAATAAAACTCCAAAATTATTGTTGGCAGACAAAACAAAAAATTAAAGAAATCGGTAATCATTAGTGTAAAATTAAGCACACAAAACAAAAACGAGCTGGTTCACGAGACGGTCATTCCACAATTAATCACATTATAATTAGATAAAATTAAAAAAAATTAACAATTAAATAAAACAAAAAATATTAATAATTAGAAAGCTAAATTACTAATCTAGTCGTTAGATTTGGTGTTCAATATTTTTCGGAGAAATGTCTAAAAAAATTTAAATTAATAATTTTAAAATATTTTTGGAACGAATAAAGATATTTTCGAATCAAAACAGAAATAAATTTTATTCAAAATTAACGATTTAAAAGTTTATTATAATTTTTTTTAATGGTCCAGAGGTTGGGTCTTACGGTCAATTCACACCGGCTACCCTCCCCGAGGCCGCACCCTCTTTTGACAAAAACCTCATCAGCGCAAACATTTTCATCTCCTTCTTCGAGAAAACAAAATAAAATTAAAAGAAAAAAGAAAATGAAAAACTTCCCAATTCTCACTTGTCTCATCTTCTTCCTACTCACAAACCCCAATGCAACTGAAACCTTCGGAGTCGGCGTTAATGGTGGAGTCGCCGTCAATGGGGGAATCGGCGTCGGGATCACAATCGGCAACGGCGGTGGGCCAGGCGTATGGATTGGCGGAAACGGTGGGAAAACGCCATCTGGGCCGCCGACGCCGAGGCTGAACAGAGGCTACGCCGCCCTCCAAGCATGGAAATCCGCCATTACAAGTGACCCACTTGGAATTTTGAGCAGTTGGGTCGGCCCCAATGTGTGTTCTTACAAAGGGGTTTTCTGTGCACAAGTTCAAGACGAAATGACGTCGTCCCCCGTCGACATTATCGCCGGAATCGACCTCAATCACGCCAATCTAGCAGGTACTCTCGTGAATCAGCTCTCTTATCTCACGGAAATCACTCTGTTTCACCTCAACTCCAACCGATTTTCCGGCACCGTTCCCGACACCTTCCGACAAATGTCTTCCCTCCAAGAACTAGATCTTAGCAACAATCTTTTTTCCGGTCCTTTTCCAATTACCACATTATACATTCCGAATCTGGTCTATTTAGACCTGAGATTCAACGATTTCTCCGGCCCAATTCCAGAAGACATCTTCAATAAAAAACTCGACGCCATTTTCCTCAACAACAACCATTTCGACGGCGAACTACCACAGAATCTGGGGAATTCCCCTGCTTCTGTCATTAATTTAGCGAACAACAAGCTGTCTGGGAATATCCCAACTGGGTTCGGGATCTTGGGTTCATCACTTAAAGAAATCTTGTTCTTGAACAACCAATTAACTGGTTGCATCCCCGAAGGAATCGGGCTTTTCTCAGAAATGCAAGTGTTCGATGTTAGTTTCAATTCATTAATGGGTCATTTGCCTGATACTCTGTCGTGTTTGAACGACATCCAAATTCTAAATTTCGGCCACAACCGCCTTTCCGGTGTTCTTCCCGATTTGATCTGTTCGTTGAAAAGCTTGGTGAATCTGACGGTTTCTTTCAACTTTTTTTCCGGAGTGAGCCAAGAATGTTCGCATCATTTTCTGGGGAATTTGGGATTTGATTTCTCAGGAAATTGCATTCCCGGAAGAAACATGCAGAGGCCTCCGCCTGAATGTTCTATGATTCCTGGTGGGAGTTTGAATTGTCTTAGGTTACCTCCTGTCGTCAAGCCTCTTGTCTGTGGAACACTGGCTGAGACAACAGACAGTGATCATCCCAGCTCGTCGCCGCCATGAGAAAAACAACGAATTTTTGTGATGAGTTTGTCATTCATTCAACACTGATTAATGAAATGTTTTGGCTAATTTGTTCGCCGGCGAGTTTTGATTGATTGTCGTTTGTGAAATTCTTAGCTAATTTGTTTAATGCTGCTAACTACACTTAACAGATACTAAGTAAGATTAAAAAATAAACAAAATCTACTTCTCGTATTTAAATATAATGTTTTAAAACATTTTCATTATTGATTTGATTCCAGGTGGCAAGGAAATAGACAGTAATCAATCACTAGAAAGTGGAAATTCAGAAAATTATATATAAAAATAATTGTTATGGGAAGAATATCTTCCTTGTCGTAGAAAGAGACAAATCAGTTCTCCATATACTTTTTTTTTTCTTCTAGATTTATACCTTTAATTTTAAATTTCAATTATCACCCAAAATACAATTATTGGAAATCGACAATAGTTTTTATTTTTATTTTTAAATATATTAAAATATAAACTCTGTAGCTCTATAACTGTCCCATGTGACATTTGTGACATATGTGCCCCTATGATCTACACTACCACTATCCTATGGCCACCTTGTGAAATCCCCCTCTAGAAGGGGCATAAATGGAATTTCCAGTGAATATTTTTACATATATACTGAAGTGAAAAATATGTGAAATGAGATAAAAAGAAACTATATTGTCCTTTTAAAACCCACTTCTAATGACATATAATTCCTCAATAAGTTTTAGCTAAACAATTTTAAAATTATTAATTTTTAATAATTTATATAGAAAATTTTATTTTTTTTAAAAAAAATATGATTTATTTTCTCGTAAAGATCGAAACTTTATTAATTTTTAATGTGTATTATGATTAATAGGAAATTAGATAATGAAAATTAGAATAAGTTAAGATGAAAGGTTATTGGGCTGGATAAGGGGCGGCCCATGTTGAAGATAGAGAGCGACAACCCACATGGAGAAAGCAACTGACATGCGTAGTTCCATTTACAAGGACGTGCCACCTGGCACCTCTCCGGGCCCCACAAATCTCTGATGAGAAATGCAATCTGGAGCTGTCCTTGGGCCTAGCCCATATTATGATATGGGCTTAATGCGTACATTTTAGAAAGCCCAGTAATCCGCACGTGCGAGACGGAAGTGGAACATTTTGGGTCTTATTTGGTTCTATTCCTTTTCTTTCGCCTATATATTCTGGCGTTTCTATTGTCCTACTGATTTCTTGTTTGCTAAGGTTTGTTCGTCTTCAAGCGGTGAAATTCCTTAAAGAAGACTGGGAGATCTCTAGTTCCAAAGCTGCTTCGAGTTTGATTTCTGCTTCTACAATGTCTTCTCCGGCCGAGTAATACTGCCTCTCCATTTCTATTTCCTGTTTGAAACTCAATTTTCGAATTCTGTATTTCGTTTCTCTGCTGTTCGATGCTGCAATTTGATTAGTTTTGATTTTTTTTCTGATGTTCAATGTCTGCTGTCATGTTTAGTTTGATTTTAATCTGGAACCTGACCATTTTTTTTTTCACGATTCAGATATTACAACTCTCTTCCGCCTATAAGTAAGGCGTATGGAACCCTATGCCTTTTGGCGACTACAGCCTTCCAACTTGGCTTGTTAAATCCTAATTTTATTGTGTTGCATTTCGGACTCGTATTCAAGCGTTTTCAGGTATTGACTTGAATTTCCATAGGTGTCAGAATTCATCTGTTCAATTTTTGTTCTTTTTAAACATCTGCTGACTCTTGCTTTCATTAGTGTTTTTATTCTGTTTATCCAACATTCTTCTTGATCATTCTTTATCTTTCCAAGGGGCGTTGAATTTCATACTTATGAGTGGATATGGAATTCTTGGAATTCAATAATTTCCTGGTTGGTTGACTTATCGGTTATATTCTCGATTGATAATTTTACGGAGGCGATAAATATCAGATAAAACTCAGAATTGGAAACAATGAATGAAGATGGGATTTATTTCGAAATGAATTCCATTATTCGGCTGAGATCAAAATAAATAAATTCTTAGTTAGTGCAAGGAATGTTAGACTGATCGAGAATATTTTATTAGAAAAGTTATTGATGGAAACATTGGAATCATCTTTAACTTAACTTTTGAGGTAATGGTTCAAGTCTTTGATAGCGACTTTAGCAACTATGTAGTCAATTCTCCTCTTATTAATTAGTACTAATTTTCATTAGTGTGGGTTCCTTTGAACTCCAATAAAGGTTCTTATTTTTGGTAGGAACTTTTGGGATTGGATAGTTTTGTCATTTTTCTCCATATCGTTTAATTGTGTCTTACTTTTCTAAAATAAGGTCATGGTCTTAAGCCAAAGGGACTTTCCATTTAGGATATCAAGGATTATACGATCTTTTTTAATGTCAAATCTTGTAAGGTAAGGCAATCATCCCATCGGACTGATTGAGACACCCTCAATGTTAATCTATCCTTCCGTACTTGTTCTGTATATTTCCATAGTCTGGAGGTTATAAATCTCAATAATTTTTGAAGTCCCTATTCCAAATAAGAGGAATAGAATTAGATATAGAACAGTTCAAGTAAATTCAAAATGAAAGTTGACCGACAAATCTCTTCATCCTAAACCTGGTGAGGAGGAATAGAAACTTGGTAAAATTTATTGCTCATTTTAAAGTTTTGTATGAAGCCTAATGGCAAATTCTTTATCAAACGTCAATTTATGAAGTAAACAGTAAAGATATCTAAAAGCAGTGAAGGGAGATACACAAGAACCAGAGTTTTTACATGAAATCCAATCCAGGAAAATTATGGTAGAAACAAGTTAACTTATGCTATGGATTTTAAATTCTGACGAGAAGAATCTTTGCTCTTAGGGAAATGACACAACTTGTGAGGTTCTAACCGAGGTGTGTCTATTGCTGGTTGAGAATTAATGCTAAAAAGAAAAGAACTAGCAGTTATTGTTTCTTGAATCTCGTCAATATTTGCCTATAGAATCATTGTGTTTCATCTAGGAAGTTGGTCTTTCATATCAAAGGAAGTGGTTTTGAAAAAAATTGAGAGAACAGTATAAGTTTGGCCCCTCTCTCTCTCGCCTTTTTGTTTTTGTGGTGGAATTACTTGTGTTTATAAATTTAGGTCTAACAGCATCTGATTTTTCAGTGGAAATGACTGTGCCTCAAGTAAGTCATGAACTAGAACGTTCTTTACATTGAATATTTTTAAATGATGGATGCCTTTCCCTTTGCAGTAATTCTTTAATGTGAATTCCAATATATTCTTTCCATTACTATTAATAATATTTATCGAAGGCCACCTTTATTTTCAGGTATGGAGGCTATTCACAAACTTCTTCTTCCTTGGAAAATTCTCTATCAATTTCGGAATTCGTTTACTAATGATGTAAGTTTTTGTGTGTGATAACTTTTATTTTTATACATGAACTACTAGCAGTACTTTTTCATGAAGGTGAAGGGTTTGTGTTAAAACTTTCATAAAGGTTTATGATGCACTAATAGTTTTTGTGTTTGTGCCCTCGCAGAGCAAGGTATGGTGTCCAACTTGAGAATGGACCATTTCAGAGGCGAACAGCAGACTTTCTATGGATGATGATATTTGGAGCCTTAACATTATTGGTGCGTGAAGATCTTTATTGAGTTATTCCTTTAGATTGGCCCTTTTGTATTCTTTCACTTTTGGTTGGAAGCTTAGTTTTTTCGACAAAAAAAGTTTAGATGCAGCGGTTCTTTTCAGTTTTATCTGTTTGTAAAAATAGTAGATTTTGCAGATGACACCTAATGGTTAAACTGTTTTATGTCATTTAGAAGTGATAGTAATGTTGTGAGGGAAAGATGTGTGAAAAGGCCACCGGACTTTTGGTTGTTTTTTTCCTTGTTCCAAATTATTTTGATGGTACTTAATCATTTGCAATTTCATGAAGCATATCATCCGTTGGTTAAAAAATCATTTTTGCAATTTCATGAAGCATATCATCCGTTGGTTAAAAAATCGTTAGTTAGTTCAATGTTTGGTTGTTGCGAGTTCTTTTTTTTTTTGCATTATGTATCATTGTGTGACTAGTAGGTGAAGATTTTCCAACGGCTTTACTCTTTTGTATTTCTGTTCCTCGGGGATTTTTTTTTTTCCTCATGAAATCGTCCCATCTAAGAGTTTTTGCTTGTTTGAACCTTTATTTAGTTTGTGTATTTGTGCATATCAAAATGTATTTACGCTGATTTGTGACAAGCTTTCTTGTTATGGATACTTCCTCTTGTGTAGGTACTTTCTGCTATACCAATCTTCTATTCATCATTCTTAGGGATATCACTTGTGTTTATGCTTCTCTACGTCTGGAGTAGAGAATTTCCTACTGCACAGATCAACATATATGGCCTTGTGACTCTTAAGGTACGACCAATAGCAATGATTTAGGTTTCAAATTGTACCTTTTTTTCACCACGGGATTGTGTTTCTCATTTCCTAATATCTGCATTACAAATGTAATGCTTTTTGTGCAGGCATTTTATCTGCCATGGGCCATGCTAGCGCTGGATGTCATTTTTGGTTCACCTCTTGTACCTGATTTACTTGGAATCTTAGCAGGGCATTTGTATTACTTCTTGACCGTGTTGCATCCTCTGGCAGGCGGAAAGAACATATTGAAAACTCCATTTTGGGTGTATCCTTCCTCGTTTTGTTTTTTAACTACAAATATTCCTTGCCTTGTTAGTTTGAGATTATCATGCATCTATAGTTATCACATCTCTCTGTTCTGCCTATTTATATACTATATATATACTCATCCGTTTGCTTGCCTTGCTTTTATTCAGCGTGTCTTTAACAATTTCTACAGACAGAGGTTAGTATCAAGGTGGAGGATAGGAGCACCACCAATTCAACGTGCAGCAGTACCTGATGGTAGGGGTACAAGTGGAGCTTTCAGAGGGAGGTCATATCGGCTCAATGGCTAAACTACTATTCTGTGTAAGAAAAAGATTGAGATCTTAACACACGAGTTTTCTAGATTGTGCCTGCTAACATCGAATGGTAAACAAAAAGATGGGAGGAAAGAATTCGATTTGAAGTTCATCTCAAGCTAATGTTGCATTTATGTCATGATTAGCGATCAGCAGGTGCTCATGTCTTTCGTTGTAGCAATTTGGATTACCCGAATCTTGTACTGCGAAGGATAGTTCGCTTTGAGAGATTGCTTCTGGACTCTGCAACCCTAAAAACTCCCAACTGTTCCCAATCCTTCTGACTAGAAATTGCAGATATTTTGTTATATTTTTCAAAATTTTAAATATGGTATTATGATCACACTTGACTTTAGATTCAGGGAGTTATTATTTTGGTAACTTTGATGAACTTTTCTATACATATTCAGAAGTAGAATAGAGAAGACCAAAAAAATCATTTGATTAGAAATTCGAACTCCCCTTAGATCCCTTCTTACAAGGTGAAGTTACAAGTTCAATTACAAAATAAGGAAAATCTGAGATTTTCAGAAGACTTGGCTGACCCCATCATCATGAAATTTTGAAAAAACATGATAGGAAGGCCAAGATAAGTAGACCTGCAGAAACTCCAATCGCTGAAGAAGATGATGATGAAGTTGAGGACATTGCTGTTGTATTACTGGAAGAACTCGTCTTGTTCTTCCTGCATAACCATTAAACAATAAACAAGAAAATTTATGAAACGAACAATCAAAATAATGTCAAGTTTGCTTCCATTCCAAAAGAAAGAGCTTACCCAACAACGGTCGCGTACACGCAGTTGTCATAGCCTGCAAAGACAAGTTACAAACTCAAGTTTAGGAACCAAACCGGGCAGCTAAAAGAATATCAGGCAAAAACTTGATCCTCGTGGGTCTTATAACTAAGTTGATTACATGAACAATCCGCGATTGGGCCTCGAAATACTCATCGATGACTAATTTAAGAGGGGGAGAATGTCACAACCATACTATGAAGCGAGGAGGTTGTGACCGTCACATTGAGACAAGTAAAGCGTCGATCCTCAAAAAGTTCCCATTCAGTCACGCGAGGGCCAATAGAGAAGAATATCATGATGCGACGGAAGATGGCGCATCATCAAACACATCATATAATGTGAGCATTGAAGAGGAAAGGAGGCATAAGCAAGATGGGACAATGAAAAGACATGAGTGTCAAGGATAGGCTTGTTGAAGGGTCAGGTAAAACCCCGGGCCTTAACCTCAAAAGTCGGGATTTCAAAGGGAATTTGGACACGGGGTTAAAAACACTATATCTAGCAAACAGATATATAATAACACTGACTTACTTGGATCCTGGCTAACTTTAACTCCATTCCCTCCAAAGCCACAAGCAACATCAGTAGCTCCATTCTGCTGGAAATAACTGTTAAACGCATAAGATGCATGAGAAACAAGAGTATCTGGCTCAAAACAAGGCTGGCTTGGCTGGATGGCAGTGCAATCGACATTCCCCGAACTACAAGCCCAATCCAACGCGTTTTGCAAGTCCATATCGGTCGCCTTGCTCGAAGCAATGCACCAGTCGGTTCCATTAGAACCAGTCATATTAGCCTGTGAAGTCATGTCTACTGCACTTCTTCCTGTAAAATCCAAGTTGTAGACACTGGTCTGGTCTGGATAGAACAATCCCCAGTTCCTTTCAGAATCCAACCCTGGCTTCCTGTTTTCATTAAACAAAGAGAAGATATATACATCCAGTTCCTCCCCCGGCCTTGCAGGCGTCCCGGTGTTATTAATAACATGTCGGATAAGATTCGTGTTGTAAGTTTGCGCATTGTCGGGAGTTGCAGCTGTCTCCTTTGGTGACCCTTTAGATGGCCAACCTGTTTCTGTGACCATCACTCTAATTGTTCTAAAATTTAGAGCCATCAAAGCAAAATAAAGAGCATCAATCTGAGCATCAAACATGTTTGTGTAAAGCAGACCAGTATTCGGATCGATAACTTCAGATGACGATTCGAAAAGAGCATAGTCCAATGACACATTGCTAGGGGATTCTCTGTAAGCATAATAAGGATAAATATTGATCATAAAAGGAGACTGATTCTCAGCAAGAAACTCCAACAATGGTTTCAAGAAGAATGCAAAATCACTACTAAAAGCGCCAGCCGAGGGAGGGAACGACCGAGACAAAACTCCGAGCGAATGAGTGCTAGAAACCTTTATCTTCTTGTGCAAACCAGCCTTCTTAAGACCAGTGAGTACATTGTTCATGGCAGGCACCACCAAGGCAGACACATTGTGAGGGCTCTCCGTGACCTCGGCACCGACCGTAATGTATGTTATTTTCGCCGCTGGGTAGTAAGGGAGAATGCTATTCTTCAGCCAAGTATCTACATTAGACTGAAACTGAGCGAATGGCAGCAAATCGGAATTCGGTATCCCGATCATAAGTTCGACACCGGTGTTGGCAAAGGCCTTGAGAACCTGAATGTTTGAGTCATAAATTCTAAGGTATTTGATGTTATGAAGTTGAACCAATTGGGCCACTTTATTTGGTGTTGGGAGGTCATCTGCATTTCTTCCATAGCAAATTCCAACATTACTTCCCTGGCAATGGCCTGCAGGAAACATACAGCCTTATTTCAAGTATGAAAACGAAGACAATGGTGATTTCTACCAAAAGGGTTTGTTCTTTCCTTTCTTACAAAGGGTTTCAAATCTTTTATTCTGTAATCTATGATTTGTATCAATACCAGCACAGAAATATGTTACTAAATAGGTTGAATAATGATTAGTTTACTTCAGTTTAGCTAAATAAGTAGCAACAATGCCAATGGAAGATCCAACAAGTAGAATCAGACAAAACCGCCGCAAGAAATGTCAAATGTGGTACCAAATCGAAGAGGAACACACCCAGAACAGCAAGAACAGTGAACAGAACAGCAAAAATGAAGAACACGAAGAAGAAACAGAGAGCTACAAACCCAAGAACATAAGCAGCAGTGAAAACCCATAGAAAATGAGATTGAATCCAGCCCTTTTCCCCATTCTCCTTTCTCGTTATCACCTGAAATCCACGCCTTCAAGTCTCAGTCCAACTTTGCTGCGGGGTTTGCGTAGAGAAATGGGAACGAGGGATTTGTAAGATTCTGGTTTAGAACAGCAACGGCTCGTTTTGCTTTCTAAAAAGGCACCCACTGTGAGGATTACAGAGCTCGAGATTATGGTTTAAGGCTAAAACAGAGCAAAATTAGCTTAAAAAGCCACTCTGGCGGAGGCTATGGAGAGTGTCGGGGACAGGGGAAGGAGTGTGTCAGCATAGGGACCGGACTTCAGAGGAAAGTATTAAATTGTCTATTGAGATTCCTCGATTCCGGTGCCCAGCATGTCTGTTCCCCACTAATTTATATATACCGTTCCATTCACTACCCGCCGGAACGGTTCCGTTCCATTTCTTTCTTTTTCAGCAAATTAAAAAAACATGTTTTTTCTTCTCCTTTTTTTTTTTTTTTTGTTTTTTTTTAAAAATAATGTATGAATTTATGGTCTTTTTCTAAAATTAAATTTGTATATAGCAGTAAAATTAAATATTTAATTTTTACATGAAAGGAGCAATCATTAAATATTTTTAGTACGATGTAGAATTAATGTAAAGTTTGAGAATTTTAATTCCCTGCTTTAAATAATATAATAATTATTTTTGACTTATTTACTCGAAACATTTGAATAAATCTCGACTCCATCCTTTCCCGAAATGGAATTGGTCTAGTCATTTAATGGACCAGCCCAAATATTATGGGCCTTGAAAAATAGAAAGCCCAGTTGGTTCATTTTCCAACGGCCCAAGTGAGATTGTTAATGGGCCGGACGACTCTAAGCCTATTGGGCCGAAATTCCCCGACATTATGGATAAGAACAAAGATTGGGACAGCGTGGATTAGATAACAGAAAAGTGATGGAAATGGCTGTTTGCAGTAACCATCTCCATGTCCATAGTGACTTGTGCCCAACTCCACTTTCCCTTCGTATCTCCTCACTTTATCGTATAAATTTAGTTTCTAAATTTTTTAAAAAAATAATTATAATTTAAATTAGTCCCTCTAATTTATAACGCGAGAATCAATAAATTCAAATTTTTAAATTTTTTTCTCGTTAAAATCGAGAATAGAGTATGGAGCGAAGAACTTTTTTTTGTCTATTAGATAAATGAGACCTACATAATTATTTTTGAATAGTTAAAAACTATTATTAAAATTTAAAATTTTAGAAACTAGGTAAAACATTTATAAAATATTGATTTATTAGATTTTTTTTACAATTTTTTATTATGGATTATATTGATAAATAAAAATTTTAAAATAATTATATCTACCGTGACCCTAATCTCAAAAATAAATAAGAAATTTCATGAAGATGAGAAATAAAATAGGTGGTGGAAAAGACTTGCTTGTCCTCGTTTCACTCCGTAGATATCTCTAATGACGCGACTTAAAAATAGGTTACGTACACATATTATAAAAATATTTTAAAAGTATTTCTTAAAAAAGTAATTATGGGGAAGATCTTTGTTGTCAAGAGAAAAATACATTTAACCATGGTGAAAACACTCCAAAGCACAACTTTACCTTTATCTTTATTGAAAAATGTGGTTTCCGAAAAGCTTGGTTTATCCAAATATTCAATGTTTATCTTGAAATAGAAGCCCCCCTCAAAACCCAAGTTGTTGAAGTGTAGAAGTTTTTCCTTTCTAAAGTTTTCTTTTTATATAAATGGAAATTTCGTAAATCGATTTGGATATATTGGTTTTATTGAAATGTCTCGTGCACTAAATAGCATTACCGTTCTTTAAAGTGTTGGATTAGAATTCGTTGGCGTAGAGATATTAACCATCGTGATTTTGACCTATTTCAAATTCCGCTCATATATTACATTTTTACATTGGTATGGAGATGAGTAAGTAATAAGAAATCACTACAAAGAAAGAAAGATTTGAATTACCGTGTTGATCAAATATCTGTAGACAATAACACTTGTTTTAGATTTGAATCACTTCACAAGCAAAATCGATGATGTCAAGCTTTAATAATTCTAAACATGCCAGGTAAACTACATAAAATTGAAAAATAAACTTAGCTCAAAACACAAATGCCCCTTACTTACAGAAACAACATACATAGTTTTATAGTCCTAGAATTAAAACCCTTCACTTTTCAGGAAGCATTTCAAGAGTGGGGTGTTTTAAATCTTTCCCGAAGCATTTCACCTTTCATGACTACAATTAGCTACTATAACTCCAAATTATCATGTATCATACCTTTGCAACCATCTAATAATAAATGAAGTTTGATTTTCTTTAATGTGACATGAATGGGTAACGTTTTATTCCCATCTCAGTTGATATAAGGTATCTTAAAAAGGGAGGGGGGTGTTTTAAATCTTTAATTATTCCTTCGAGGAAGGTTGATGATGTAGATGAACATAAAAGAATGGAATAATGTCATGACTTTATGAAGCAAAAGTAAGGAAGATGTTACTAGAAAATGACAGAGAGAGGTGGGGATTCAGTACGTTGTGGATATGTCTTCCAAATTTCAGACCTTATCTTCTTTCCTAGTAATATGGGAGAAGGCAACACAAAACTCAGACCCCATCTATATTTTTTTTTATCATCAATTTTATCTTATAATAAAACGATGATAATTATTGATTGATGATAAAGGGTTGGGTTTTTGGATAAAGCAACAAAAAGGAGAATTATCTAACTTTTATGCTACATTTAATTATAAACTAAGCTTTCCACGCATATATAAATAGCTTCTCAAACGCACATACTACGGTTGCAATATATAATACCTTTCTTCTTCTTCTCCTTCAGATTGATTCCAATGGGAGAATTGCAAGAAACTCAGCGTCTTTATGTTGATGAAGCTCAGAGTGGTTGTTGCAGAACGATCATGGAAGATTGTGAAGCTTCAATGGAGTCTTCCATGGAGTTTAGTTCTGCAAATTCTGAAGCATCTTCTTCTATGGAGATGGTGGAAGATGCCCTTTCTACAGTTTCGAATTCTTCATTATCATCATCTTCTTCTTCAAATGGACCTCTTTTTGAGCTATCAGAGCTTATGGTTCATCTTCCGATGAAGTAAGTAATGGGATAAATTTAAAAAAAAAAAAAAACACATACCCTTTTCATGATCTTTCTTTGGATACACATTTTGATTGAAAGAGTTGATCAATATGACTGATGGGAAAATTTTGAAATGGTTTTGTTTTTGCAGGAGAGGGCTGTCTAAATATTATGATGGCAAATCAGAATCTTTCACATCTCTTGCAAGTGTAGAGAGATTAGAAGATTTAGCAAAGAGGGTTTCTCCCATTAGAAAAAAGTTCAAATCTTGTATGAGTGTTGGAGGAGGATTTGATGGCCATAAATCCATTATCCCAAGAGCTACCATAGCCAAGAAAGCTTCAAGATCAAGAGGGAAAAGGAGTCTGCTTTGTGGTTCTAGGTCTGCAGTTTCTGTGAATTGGCACTGATTATTTGCTACCCTTAAATGACTTGACCACATTTTCAAGCTCATTTCTCCCCTCTTCTATTCTTTGAGAAAAAATTTGTAGAACCTGCTATCAAATCTGGAAAATTCACATTGCAATGCATAAAGATAATCCTAAAAATCACATATCATTAGTAGAATCTGAGTTACAAATCTTCCCACTGCTGGATCAAAGTTCCACGTCTACTGATTAAGGAAATGATCATGGGTTTATAATCACGGAATACTATTACCATTGGTATGAGGATTTTTGAGGAAGCCCAATGCGAGTTTATGCTTAAAGTAGACAATAACATATTGTAGTGTTATCTAACAACATCCACTCCTAAGAACAATTTTGATTTTGTTTATAACTGATTCTGAGCAGCCTGATTCAATATCTTGGACAAATTACACCGGGGGGAAGGGGAAATGTGACGAGCCAATTAATGAAGCAAAATAAGAAGGGCCTTCCCAGGGTCAATAGAAATATAGATTAAAGGCCAAAGCTTTATAAGCTTAAACCAAACTAAAACACTACAATGTTCTGTATGGATCCTTGTTTTTCTTCTTTCCTCGCTCAGGCGCAACTCTAATGTCGGAAAGGATAGCAGAGATGGATAGTGAAGTGACGGAAATCAAAACAGTCTTCTGAAAGGGGATCTGCAAATTGTGCTTTTCAGAGGGTTATATTTTGTAAACAGGTACAATTCCAAGAAGATGGAAGCATTTCCTCATCACTGTGCCTGTGGCTTCACAGAGCAGGAGCCTGCTGGTTTCTTCAGCTGACCCAACGACCTGACAAATATCAGACCATCAAACATTGATGAAGTTTTAACTTTTTGCGAGAAAACGTCGGTGGCATCTAGAATGCATTAATGTCGAGGTAGTACAAATTTAGTGAGCTTTTTCCAGCTCATTCCATAGGATGGGAAAAGATCAAAAACGTCTTGATGCAAATGGCACAAACAAGCAAAATGATTAAGAAAGGGAGCTTTACATTCTAGGTTATTAGAGGTAACTAAGTTGATAACCAAGGCATAATTAGCTGCCACGAGCTATCAATCGACAAGAGCTAATGATTTAGAAATTTTCCGACATGAATTAGTGGGATAATGATATATACATTAAGAATGAGATAATGGTCTCAAAAAGTCGGCTATACCTGGCAATTGGAATAGAATTTTTTCGTAAATATTTCGGATAAGTTGTACAGGTATTCACACAACACATTCGGCAACAGATTGGTGCATGCTTCCTCCACAACCTAGAGTAGAGAAAGTGGAAAGTAATTATCACGCGATAACTTGTATCAAATATAAAATGGTTTGAATCAGACGCAAAGCCACAGTTACTCAGGTCAATCAAATGTATGTTTTCTTTACCTCGGCAAATTGTAACAAATGAAGCCCCAATACACGCTCGTCCTCGTGCTCCAACACAATTGTTCCCGTCTATCAAATAACGGTAGACTTAATTTCGAAATAAACGCAAAAGTGCTGCTCCAGTCCAACTAAAGTCTTGAGAAGAAAATGTTCAGGAATTTGGAAGAAAACTTACTTTTTTCAACTCCTCTATATTTTTACCAGATTTTCTGATGATTGAACAGATACGAGCATGGGCATACAGCAAATACACAGCAGTGTTGCCCTAGTCAACACAAAATTTGGGCGTGTAAGTAGAGTGGACGATGGACCTTTTTTTTTTCAGAGGCAGTAAAGCTACATTTAGCTTGTTGACTTGACTTTCGGTAAATTATAAGCTACGCCTAGAACCAGTTGAGGAAGTGTACCTTATCATTGAGCATCTGATCAAAATTGAACGTATAGTTCGTCAACCTGTTGTTCTTAAGGTCAGCATACCTGCCAAAACAATTTGTGAACTAAAGTATTAATAAATGATTCTGGACATTTGCACAGCGAAGCAAGAAGCAAGACTAAGTTGTAAATGATAAAAATACTTAGTGACAAGAGGATACATGAAAGAAGGCACAGACAAAGAGTCCTAGACTGAGCCCACATGGTTGGGAGATTATGAACAGCTTTCAGTTAAAAACAAATGGAAGATGCTAAATTCTTTGGTAGGGCAACCCAATCTCCAATTATACATAAAGTCATAATCTATCCCATAGCCCCCGAACAATCCCCAAAATTCCTCTCATTCCTAACTAACGATAATCCCACAAAATGGTAAATACAGAAACAACAGGCATCAGTCAAAATGTTGGAGACTTATTACAATAATACTAGAATTATTCTTCTAGTTCAGACAAAAGCTACAATTTTCTTCCTAAAACTGAATCATCGGAATAAGGTTTCAGGCATTTCAGAATTTAAATTCATAAATTAGAAGATCCTATGCAGCGTTAAGCAGCATAGATTCATTGTTCATAATGGGTCCAGCCGTTCAGGTAGCAGCTTCAAGTGAATTAGACTAAATTTTCAGTAGCCACTCAGTTCCAACCTTTCAGGCAATATGGGAAGATTGTGAATCCTAACATACTGGAGTCTAAATAAAATCCAAACTTTACGATAATGATCCAGAAGATTAGCTATGATCCCCGATTATATATCAGCAACACAATAACAGTCTATCATTAGACATACAGTACAGCATCCTTAAAAACCTAAGTACGCCTAATGTGCTAGATATACTAATACTCAACAGATACAGAGATAAATTTGTTATGTTATGATGAAAATCATTTACAGGGGCACCAATTAGTAGTACTGAAAGGCACATCGAGGATAACCTATAGGATTCATACAAGAGGCATAAAAAGGTACGGCCAACAATGAAAATGGTAACCTACTTAACAGCACCATAACCAACAGCTTCAGCAATTTGTTCAAGATCTTCCTCAGACCATTCTGCAGCTTTCTCTAAAGAAGGTTAAACAAAATCAATTACATAGTAAAACATGTGGAAGGTTGACCACAAAAAGTTTTTTAAAAAAATGAACATGTTGGCCTTCACTAAATTTTACAACGTAAAGCAGCAAGCTGCACATTTTTTTTTTTTTTTTTAAAGAGATAAAACAGAGTTCTTAACAGTCATTATTATTATTACCCCTTTCAAGAAGTGCAGTTTTACTGCGGCTCTTGGCTTCATCAAGCAAATCAACTAAACGAACCACTTCGGTATTTCGAGTTCGAAAACGCTTGCCATCTTCACCAAGAACCAACCCAAAACCGACATGGGTTGTTTTGGGATGCTTATTATCATCAAGTGGAAGCCAACCAGCACGTTTACAAGCCTGAAACAAATAGCCATAATTACTTCCAATTTAAGCATCCACTTCATTAATTTAAGACAATAACCAATTCATTAAATAATTGTTTGCAACAGTTTGGTGGATCAGTGATGACCAGGTCTACAGCAATTAATAATCATATAATATGTACAAACAAAAGAGAGGAGATGTAACGCCAGTGTTTTTTAAAAGGTGCGCCTATGCACAAGTTGCATCTGAAGCACCTTGCCTATGGTAGGAAGGCGCACTCTAGCTTGCCTCCAGGGTTCAAAGTAAAATGATGGGCTTAGGTTAGTTATTATTAAGAAATTATGAAAACCCTAAAGGGAATGGCTTCTGCGTTTAAAGTTTTATGTTTATTATTATTTTTTCGTTCCTTCCCCTTCTTGTTCGGATAATGATGATGATATAAATGCATTAGTTTGTGGTTTTTGTTCAAAAGTAACAAATGAGGAGTTTATAGAATAAACAACACCTTGGTAGTGGTTATAGATACGCAACGACACATAGAAAATGACTGGATCATGTGAAGGAAGAAATTAAAGCATACATGTCCAAGAATACTTGAACCTATGTTAAAAGACTAATACTCGAATCTTATTTATCTTTTATATATTTTTCTTGGTTAAAACTTCATTACTTCCCATGAAAGCTTTTAATTGTGTATATATACTTACATAGTGCCCCTTACAAAAAAAAGCTTTTTTTGTGGTGCCTAAGCCCCAGAGGTTCATGGCATCTTAGTGCACCTTGAGCGTTTAAAAACATTGCGCAAGCCAGCAACAGATCCATCAAATAATTACTAACTACAGTTCAGAGGGGCAGCCACCAAGTCCAATAACCATATATGCCAGGAACATGAACGGATAAAAAAAAATCATGTCAGAACAGGAATTGCTCCAGACACATACCCGGAAAACCATGTCAAAGTGCTGCTGCTGCCCCACATCAGTGACATATATAATCCATTCAGCTTTCTCTTCATTAAGGCGATACCTGTTTGGTGCAAGCAAAAACGACCAATTAGAATGTCTAAGGTCCACAAAATTTTGAAAATCATGCAATCAGAGGGAATCCAAACATGCACAAAATTGGTAGATCATTATTTGGAGATAATATATTGATAGGTCATAATTAATCATGATGATGATGAATGTCAACTTTGAAGTTTTTTTTTTTTTTTTTTTTTGACAATGTCAACTTTCAAATTATTCATAACCTGTGACAATAGTTCCATTAAAAATATGGTAGGATAGAGAAAAACTGACCAGATGGCCGTAAGATCAGTTGAAGCATAATTGAAACCACCGTCACTCTTGACAACAATTAGAGGTATATTTATTCCATCAAGAAAGATTACACGAGCACCCTGGCTTTCCTCCACTAAGCCCTTATCAGTCAATTCTTTTATGGCATTAGGAATGTACGGGTTGTAAAAGCTCTCTCCCTGATAGAGATGGAAAGATCTTAACCAAATGAGAACTGAGAATAAGCTGTTGACAGTACTTCAGATCAATGTTAAAATCAGAAGGGTGAACTCATGACGCTGCAAGTAAATATCCCCGCAAATCAGATGATGATCAATAGGACGGAAGAACTTCAACATGTTGAAGATGAGGACGCTGTTTGATAGTGGGATGCATGCCATTAATCAAAAATTAACTATTCCAACTAATAAATCAAATGCCAGAAAAACAATCTAACTTGGGTCTGACGTTTGAAAGGAAGAATTGCCCAATCCCACACAAACAAGTAAAGAATGGACAAGAGAAAAAACAAGCAGAAACGAGTAAAATGTTATATGAGGAAAGAGAAGCAAGTATTTAATATAATATACAAAGGAAAGCCAAAACGTACCTTCTCCTCTAATTCAACTCCAAGGCGTTCATATACCCTGTTAAATTCATTCCTGCTGATTTCACATATTTGTGCCCAAGCCTTACGATATTTAGCTTCCCCACCCTGTAAAACAAAAATTAAGCTCAATTCAACAGAAATTAGATCTGAGAAACCTCCAAATAGTTGCGATGTCCCTATCATGCTTCGGCATGGAATCTATAAACCATAAACAAGCTGCAAAAGACTAAATAATAAGTCTATGAGTAAAAACTACTCGGCCTTTTGGCTGAGATCAAGTGGAGTCCAATTGTAGCTCTCTTTCAACCTATAAACTCAAGTTTTCAATTTTTAAACTTAGATCCTTAAAATTAAATTTTGAATCTACTTGCAGATGCTAAAAACATGCTGCTAGAAAATTTAATTTCCATTCACAGGGCTGATTGAAACAAGTGAAATAAGTAAATGAGACTTTGGGGAATAAATTTAAATCCCATGGTGGCCAACTACTAAAGATATTAAATCCTACCAGTATTCTAACATAAGCTTGTCGAACACTCGTAGATGAAATAATAATAAAATAATAAATAAAGCTTATTCCTGACTGTGGCTTCCTTCAAATCTATTATTGAGAAACCATGCTTTCATTGAGAACAAATGAAAGAAAACAAAGACAAAAGGTCCACAGGCATACAGAAAACCAAAAACAGAAGCCTGCACCAAAGGAGCTAGAGACCTAATTAGACAAGACAAGAAAAAAAAAACTCAACCCCAGGCAAAAAGACCTATCAACATGAATACAAAAAATCTTGGAAATTGATGGGCAAACAAAGGCGTTGAACTTCTTTTTGTTAATTAGTTATTTTTCATATTCAAAACATTTTTTACTATTCAATACATGCCATCATGTAGACACAGTAGAAAAAATAAAACTAGAGTAAATGACAACTGAAAAAAAGTTACAACACAGTTTTTTTGCTCGAAACTCAAGGGTCCAAAGTACAAAATTAACATAGAATAAGGGAGTGAAGAATTTATATATATTAGCCACCACAGTAAAAATCACCTGAAGAAGAACCACTGCCTGTTGTGCCCTCTCCTTAAACGCAGGATCACTGTCAAATCTCTGCTTTGACGCCTTATAGAATGTCTAATTAATCAAAATTCCAAATAACAGTTTGTCAGTCCTACTTGATACGACAGATAGACTAAGCTCTCCATATCCATTTATGGCATTTATTGAAAGTAAGAATTCATGAAACACATTTTATCACGTAAAGAGTGAAGTCTCCTTTCTTTAACAGTAGACAGTCCATGATGTAAGATCAAAAGTATTGAACTTCTTAACCTTGTTGAAGAAATTTTTGTCAGTATACTATAAAAGGAAAACATGCTAAAAACCAAAGGAGATTCTGAAATGTCTCTCCTACCTGCAGATCTCCAATAGCTGTTTCAGTAACTTCTTCCCAGTTCGGAAATCTTTCAAAAAGGAATTCAATCAACATACCAAACTGCAAACAATAAGCAAAAGATGAATATCGGACGATACATTCCTCTTCGGTAGAAGCTGTTTATTATCCAAAGAGTAAAACCCCAGGCCAAAATCAATTTTGCAAATACTTAGAAACTTTATTGGCACCTAAAAAAGTTTGAAGCCAATTGAAAGGCAGGAATTAGTGTGTGATATTTGCAAAGTTTTCTACATTTTCAAAACTAAGACTGCCTAGTTTGAAGGTAGACTGGACATGGCAGAAAAGGACTGCGGCAAAATCAGCCAACTAGTAATAAATTCAGTTTTCATGTACATTTTCAAAGAGTAACAATTTAGGCAGTTCATGAAAGGGGAAAAAAAACACTTTTCTATTACAACGCAAGACACCATGAAAAAAATACTCAATCCTATAACAAAGAAACTGTCTTAAGGTATGGCAAATACAAAGCTGTACCTGTGTTCCCCAATCACCAACATGGTTTCTTCGAAGAACGTCAACATTTGAAAATTCAAGCATTCGGGCTAGAGTGTCTCCAATGATCGTAGATCTCAAATGGCCAACATGCATTTCTTTTGCTATATTAGGCGATGAGAAATCAACTACTGCTCTTTTAATCGGAAGACGAGGAGCCCAAGTTTCAATACCATCAATTAGCATTTTTTGTATGCTCTGTAACAGAAAATTCATAATAAGCATGCTTCAAACACATGTTAGATCTATTGATATTACTACCTTATACTTCACATGAGTTATTCCAACAACAAATTTCAGGAAAATGGCACTACCTTAGCAAGCCAATTCTTAGATATTACTACATTCACGAAACCAGGGCCTGCCACAGAACTTGATTCTATAATTTCAGATGGAGGAAGATTTTTCATGATGGCCTAGAAATCAAGAGAGAACTTATGTCAGAATCTCAATGATTAAAATAATTTTAGAAAAAAATTACCCTAAACCATCGTGAAAAAAAAAAGAATTATAGAAAAGCACACTGTAAATACCTGTCCAACGGAAGGGGGGCCCTTAAACTGACTTCCTTTTCCTTTAATTTTAGACCAAAGGCCCATCGCATTATTGCTTAGCCAAATAAGAAACCTCAACTTAGCAACAGTAATCTAATCTACTCCAGCTTTAACTAAAATATTTCGCATAACATACCACTGATAGTCGCCAAATTTTCCAGCACAAGCAGCCACCAAAGGCTCAACATCCGTCTCCTCGGGGACCGTTGCTCTGAGGGACACCTCGAATATTTTAGCTAATTGTCGCTTGATATTACCGACGTTTTCTTCCTCCTGTGCCAGAACGCCAACATTTAGCCTCGGAAACAACTCATAAACTCAAACGAATCCGTTCTAACAGAAGTGGAATAAACTAAAGAACAAAATACTCCATAAAAACTTACAGTTGCCATTGTAGATATCGATTGTGCCGTCTTCGTAGCAGAAATAAGTCGCCTAGATGCCGCCCGGAGAAGGTCTGTCTAGTTTCAGATGGAGAGTAAGAATTACTATAAGTACGAAAACAAAACACGAAGACTAGAAATTGAACTTGCGAACCATCATCATAGACGCAAATTAATCACAGCGAAGATAACAAACAAGTTGACCATCAAAAAAGGCGCAAAACCATAGTGCACTCGGAGCATTTTGCAAGTCCCCACCCAACCATTTTCTTATTCATTCAGAGTTAGGAATCAAACAGAAAGGAAAACAAAAAAAATAAAATAAAAGTACTCGAAATAACAAGTTCCATAAGCAATGATAAAGGTGGAAATCTCAGAGCTTACCAGCAGCAGGAATGGAAGAGGGGGAAGAAATGGGAGGGAATCGATTGAAAGCGAGCAATGGAGAAGGCGGAGCCGGCGCGAGTAACAGAGCTAACATTGTCTTTTAATGCATATATATTCTTTCTCCTCATACGATATCCCGCTTTTTCATTCCGCCACTCTTTGATCCTCTCTGTTTCTCTCTCTGCATTTTAGGGCTCAGAGAGTTTCCCCTTCTTTTTTTTTTTTTTTTTTTTTTTTATTTTATTATTGTTATTTTTTTAAATCCATTTGTACGATGCAGCAGCTTGGGTTCCATGGCTCAATCCCAATTGAACAATTTGTTGGTTGACCGGAGGCGGACTTGCCATGATATTTTTTTTTTTAACCATTAATTAATAAATATTGTTTGTTTTAATTCTATGGAGTCAGCTTTACAGTTTTAGAGCCGTGTTTAACGAGAGGTTTTCACACTCTTAAGATGAAGGTTTTGTTCCTTTTTTAATCAACTAGGATCTCACAATCCACCTCCTTGCCAGTTTACCCTCGCTAGCACACCACTCACCGTTAAAACTCACTGTTAGCAAATATTGTTCGTTTAAACTTATTACATATTGTCATCAGCATCACAATCTTAATTACATATTGTCATCGACATCACAATCTTAAAACGCATCTGCTAGAGAGCTATTTTTATATCATTTCATCTTCTTCTTTTTGTATCATTTCATCTTCCTGAATTTCATAATTACATATTTGAGTAAATCAATTTTTTTAGTTAATTAAATTTTAAAAATCGTTAGTAAAGCATTAAACTCTCAATTTTAACCAAATATAGTTCTAATTTTTTTATACAAGATTTTAATTTATTAAATATTTTTTTAGAACTAATTAACACATTGAATATTGTTTAAAGTAGTTTTGGACCAAAATAACAAGTTACTTAAGGAACCATCACTAAATTTTAAAAGGCGGACATATAAAGTAAATAGTTTATATAATAATCTCTCCATTTTTAAATTAAAACTAATAAAATGATTTAAGGAATATCTATGCAGAAAAATTATTTTTAAAAATAGTTTTGGATGTTTTATTCCATATTTGATTATATAATAATTTTTTTTTCATTTTTTGTTTCCATATCATTAGAAACTTTAGAACGTATAACATTTTTCTACCAATATAAAATATGTATAACATAAGATAATATAAATTATATAGTGTCAATACAACAATGATTATAAAAAGTTTACATATGTCATGTTTAATTATTAATGGGTGATGTTAATAGTCCATATTACTCTATTATTTAATAACAGCAACTACAAGCGTTATATAGTTTAAAAACATAAAGCATATTTAAATAATAGTCTAATTTGGGATCTAGTTTATAAATCTATTAGAAAATAGAGTTGAATAAAAAATTATTTAGCAAGATACATAAAAAAAAATACACATTAATTAAGTTTTAACGATTAAAAAGTAGGTGTTGGTGTAAAGTTTGATTTTCTTTATAATTTTAAAATTAAAACCATTATTTTTCTAAAAAGAATTTTATTAAATAGCATTTAATTAACCCCTACCTACTCAAAATTTCATCCATGGCTATAGTAGAATAATAACTAAGGACACGTACTCAAATAAATAAATAAGGGCTCTTTAAAATAATGCTTATAAATTAAAAAAATATAAGAATAGACCAAAATATATTTAAAAAAACTAAAATATCTCTTTATCTAACACGTATCTTAAAAGATAAAGTAAATTCAAGGGCTAAGATCGTACTTTCGCGCATAAAATTTATCCGGTCCTACGAATTGTAGCATACGCTCGAAAGCAGAGGAACATCTCTACCGTAAACCCTGGCGTTCTTATCCGCTTGAAATCGCCAAATCATCAAATCAAACCGCAGAAGGAATGCCCATAGATCGACGATGACCTCAGATTAGGTCCCTCGCCTTTATATAAAAAGGATAGTTCAGTCCAATTCTCACTCGGACGTTGAGAGAGACGAACCGACGAATTTCGAGAACGAGATGAAGAAGCCAGAGAAGAGCCTGAAGCCAAGCGGTAAATCCGATGTGCGGAAGGATCGGAAATCGGCGACGGGGATGAGCGGATCGCCGAAGAAAGGAGGCCATGGCGGCAAGTTTACTTGGGCGGGAGATGGTTACTCACCGGCTGAGATCAGCTTCAAGGCTGAAGATATGGACGTGAAGGACCCTAACTTCGAAGATCCGGAAGAGGCGGTGGCGGTGGCGGTGGCGGTTTGACTACGACAATAACGTGTTAGATCATCTCGAGTCCGAGATCTGTAAATATTTGTCATGGACGGTAATACGTGGTTTTCCATTTCAATAAAATCACGCTTCCTTTGTACAGTTCTCTTGTTATTTCAAAATTTCAATGTCGATCTTTGTTTCTTTTATGGCTGGATCATATGTGAGGGGGAAAATTGAAAAACGGAGGGAAAATGTATGTGCGTACCGCAGAAATCTGAAAATTGACTTTCGTATTTGCTTTCACGATTACTAATTGATGGCGCTGGTAATGTATTTCGTTTTACTTGTGTCGGTTTGTTTCGATCTCTGATTTGCCGAGTGACTGAAAATTTGTTATGGTTATTATAACTCGGTAGGAACGGAAGAAAGAAACGCGTTGCGTGAGAGTTAGGCAGTGGATCCGTGTTAAGCTTGGCGACAGTGAGTTTCGTTTATAATATGCACTGATTTCTTAGGGTTTTTTTGTGGGTCTAAACGATTTTATGCTTCGGGATCACGGTTACAGAAATAGATTTTTTTGGGAGGCTAAAATGCTATTTTGTATCTCAAGGTTGAATTTCATTATCTTTCCTTACTTTCGGATCTAAAAATACTATTTTTAATATTTAACATATAAAATAATAATTTTATAATTTTAAATTAAATTTACTTTTCTGTTTTAACATTGTTTTGAACATTAAATTTTTGTTAATCAAATTAATATTTTATTCTATACATATTATCAACTCTAATAATACAAAATTAATTAATTGAATTTTTAAATTCATTAGTTCTAGGTCATTCTAGATTTCTCAATCAACTTGTATTTATTAATATAATTATTACATAAAAGTTGATTTGTTGATAATCACAATTTGACCGGTTGATTTGTTGATAATCACATATGTGACAAATGTCCATTTTGCCCCTATAATCTATTCCTCTAAAGTTGATCCCATTGTTCAACTATCAAAGGTGGCAAAAGTCACAAAGTCACTATTAACCCATAGTAAGAAGCTTTCACATACAACATAGGTTTATAATTTGAATCAAGATCGTCCATGGTATCTTTAATACCTCAAGGCAATAGTAACCAACGATAGTTGCAGTGGTCAGCAAGGACCAATGGACATCGACAGGTTGTGGTGGTGGTAGAAGAAATAGTTGCAGTGGTCAGCAAGGACCAATGGACATCGACAGGTTGTGGTGGTGGTAGAAGAAGGAACAAGACGAAGAAGATGAAGTGGGAAGAACGAATGAAAGAAAAAATAAATATTAACGTTAATTTAATACAAATTTTACTGTTTTAAAGTCGGTAGAAAAATGTCACCATTTAGACCCAAATGGGAACTTTTACCTTGAAACTAGTGGGTAAATAAAGAAAGACAAAGAAATCACCAACCACATATCCAAATGAGAGTTAGATCTGAGATATTTTTTTTAACACAGGGTAAAAATTAATTTCAAAGTAGATAGTTAATTTATTTATTTAAAAAAATTTGATTCGTGATTATCCAAAACACGTCTGCCATTCTATTTACGGAACTAAGAAGAACCGGATAAGTTGGCAGTCCTGATAGCCGGTCCGGTTGGGTCCGGGAGATAACTCGAGAAACAGGGGAAAAGAAACCGGCCAAGTAAAATAACAACCAACTTTTGTCCTATTATTCAGAATCATAAATTTGAATTTGTTTTTGTTTTTAACTTAAAATAAAACAAACTTATGATACGCAAGATAAAGAAATATAAAATTAAATATTCATTAAAAGAAACTGCAAATTACACTTTGTTCTTAATTTTTTTAATTTAATTTCGAGGTTTCAAAAACCTTTTTAATTCACAAGTATAAAAATGATTTCAAATATTCAGTGAATTAAAATTTACTGATAATTGAACCGTCGATTTTATTATTTATTTTTCCCGAAGGATATTGGGATTTGAGGGAAAAAGGAAAAATAGTGAACCCGATGTGGCACCTCTTGAGTGCAGATGGGGAAATCCCGGCCAATATTTGCGGCAGCCAAGAACTCCGATCGATATGAAGCGCAATCACGCAAACGTATATTAACAAATTATTGGCAAGGAGTTTCGTAGCGGTACGAAATCAGATTGATAGAGTGCACCGTCGTCTCATCTTCAGAGACTACGGAAGCACAGAAGCAAGCAATTCCGATGAAATATTCAGGAGAGATTTCGAGTCAATAGAATGGGCAACAAAATTGCACGAACAACCCAAGTCTCCGCCTCGGAGTATTACCTTCACGACCTTCCTTCAAGCTATAATCTGGTTCTGAAAGAGGTACTTGGGCGAGGCCGGTTCTTCAAGTCGATTCTCTGCAAGCACGACGAGGGCTTAGTCCTCGTCAAGGTGTACTTCAAACGAGGCGACTTCATCGATCTCAAAGAGTACGAGCGCCGTCTCTCTCAGATCAAAGAGATTTTCCGTGCCCTTCCCCACCCTCACGTTTGGCCGTTCCAGGTTTATTCAATACCCTACTTGTTACATTGTGATGGATTTGGAATTTACTTCCGTTGTTTGATTTTCCTGAACATTTGGGAAATGGATGGAATTTTCATGGCTGGGTTTTCGAGTTTTACTTGTTGTGATCGTGAAATTATCTGTTTTTGGCCTAATTAATATCGTCTTAGCTTATTTTGATAATGCTGCTGAGTTCAGCAAGGTATGCACAGTAGCTTGTCATTTGTAGGATTAGCATCGGAGAAAGAGTTTGTGTTGCTTTGTGTATGAATAAACGAGACATTATTTGATGAAGATGTCAATACAAAACAGGCTCTTGAGGCACTTAGAGTGGGGATGAATGTTACCCACTATTTTGTTGTTGAGGGATGGTAAGTATTAGTGTTATCGTTTAAGATAGTGATACCAATGTAGCTGTTTGAGTCGAGGAGGCTGTGAAAAGATATAAGGTTATTCCGTACCTTAGCTGGGGTGGAGGGGGCTTGCTCATTAATCCTTATTGTTTTGATTCGTCTTATTATGCTCCAATGTCATGTTATCTGCAGTTTTGGCAAGAAACGGATAAGGCAGCCTATCTATTGAGGCAATACTTCTTCAACAATTTGCACGATCGTTTAAGTACCCGACCTTTCCTCAATCTTATTGAGAAGAAATGGTTGGCATTTCAGGTCATATTTTCTTTTATCAACATTTTTCCTTTGAATTGAAAATTTAGATTGCCTATGTTTTCTTTATCCAACAGCGTGCTTATTTCTCCTCATTCCTTTGTTTTCTTGTTGATTGTAGTTACTCCTTGCTGTCAAACAGAGCCATGAGAAAGGAATTTGTCATGGTTAGCTCTTGGTAGTGTGGAAGATTTGTGCTGTTTTCTTGATGCCACCGTAACTTGCTGGTTTATTTTCTTCTTTTGCATCTTTATAGGTGATATTAAGTGCGAGAATGTACTTGTTACTTCTTGGAATTGGCTCTACCTTGCTGATTTTGCATCATTCAAACCTACTTACATTCCTTATGACGACCCCTCAGATTTTTCCTTCTTCTTTGACACTGGTGGAAGAAGGCTATGTTATCTAGCACCTGAGGTTTAGTTCTTTTCCTGACTGTTTATTTTTCATCTTCTTCTTTTCAAAATCACTCTTATCCCATGAGCCAGCTAGAATAAGTATAACTACTAAAGTATGTAAAAAAGTAATGGTAATACAAGTAGAAAAGGAAGAAAAGCAAGGAAAAGATGATGTGGATGAAATTAGAAAAGGTTCTCTACAAGTGTCTTTCAGATGTAACTTATTTAAATTTTAATTACATATTCTTCTACCTTCCATAGTCATGTTTTTGGAACACAGCATCCTTGAAGAAAGTGAAACAATGATATATTTTTCTATTGCATTGCTCAATTCTATTGTATTCTTGGTCTTCTTCGAGTTTCTTCAAAGGTTGGTGCATCATTCTGCCAATTTTGACTAGAAGTCGACGTTAAAAGTATATGCCAGTCTGTTAAATATGTGGAAACTTAATGCTATATACCATATTATCTTTTTCATACAGGATATGAAAGTTTCAGGACTTCAATTTTGCACCATCCTGGCATTTTCTGAATCCTTTTATCATCTGAGAAGTAGCTTTCGGATTTCCTATTTATGCAATGCATACTAATGAAGGGGTTCAATTTTCATGCCTTACATTCAAAGTTACAAACACCATTTATTTGTGTGATAAGAACACAATTCACTTGCAACGCTATCAGTAATTAGTGAAGTCTATTCTACCAAATTTTATATTATTTGAATAAATAATTTTGTCTTGTGCTTATTTTCTCTTTCTTGTTTGGTTCCCTTTTTTGTTCCCTTTGAATTAAAAATTCACATTATGAAAATTAAAGTTTTCCACCTTGTAAATTCTTGTGGGCACTTCTTGCATGGTTGTTTTCTTATACCTTTCATTGTCAACCTTCAGAGGTTTTATGAGCATGGAGGGGAGTTGCAGGATGCACATGATGCGCCTTTAAGGCCATCTATGGACATATTTGCTGTAGGGTGAGTGATCTTTAGTATTAACTCTTTATTCTATGGGCAGAATTTTTTTAGTAATTTTGAGTGCGTCAATGTATGACATTTTCTATTTAGAGATGCATGGTTGAAAGCTATGAACTGTAAAAATCAAAAGAGTAAAGGCATTACTGTGAATTCTCTTGTTAAACCGCATACAAGTCAATGAATGAAACTTCATTTTCTTTTGTTGCATAGTGTGAAAAAGGATGGACGTTTCTGTCATTTTTTTTCCTTAATGGAAATCAAAATGATCTTTGATTCTTTCCTCAGAAGGACTAAAGTGCTCCCACCTCCCAATATGTTTCAGGTGTGTAATTGCAGAGCTTTTTTTGGAGGGGCAACCATTATTTGAACTTTCTCAGCTTCTTGCTTATCGTAGAGGACAATACGATCCAAGCCAACTTCTTGAAAAGGTAGCTTTTTCATCACATATGTTCCATTTTACCAACCAGGGTCCGAACTTGTCATGTTGATGTATCTGTAATTTTCCAATATTAGCAAGATCTGTTCAGTTAGTCTAATCTGTATCTCATGCTTGTTATTTCCCTACTTATTGGAAGTTGAAATCCTTTCATTTTTCTTCTCTTTGGGTCAAAGTTTCAATGGATGTGACTTATTTTGCATGTTTATGATTAGATCTTAAGAGATGCTACAATGACTACCATGACATAAAAAAAAAAAAAGCTTCCATGGTTGATACTTATTTTAGCCATGTCATTCTCCACAAGATTTCTTTCTTAATTTATAAAGTACCTGGTCTGCAGATCCCAGATTCTGGAATCCGCAAAATGATACTTCATATGATCCAGCTGGAACCAGAGTTGCGTCTTTCTGCTGAAAACTACCTGCAGGATTATGCTAATGTTGTGTTCCCCAACTATTTCTTGCCATTTCTGCATAACTTCTATTGCTGTTGGAATCCTCTTCACTCTGATACAAGGGTAATACTTTGACATACAGCATTTGAATATTTGGTTGCTAGTTATCTTTTATTACACATTCATCACTACCTTGCAGGTCGCATTGTGTCAGAAAGTTTTCCCCAAGATTCTTGAGCAAATGACAAGTTGTAGGTCAAGTGGGTTGACTGGTACTGAAAAAGGATCTCCCAAAATTACCATGAGTGGATTGCCACAATATATGAATACAAAACAGAATGAGCATCCGACAAAGAGAGAGGGCATAGAAAAAGGATTACCACGTGAACAATTTGAACTTCTTGGTGATGTTGATACTCTGTTCAAGGAAGTCAAACAGAATAATTATCATTCTAGTCCCGAACAGCTACTGGAGGAGGTAGCCACCAAAAATATTACGAACTGTGGAGATCAATCTCCTGGTGAGCTGTTTCAGAGCATCTCCAATGCATTCAGGAGAAATGACCACCCTTTTCTGAAGAAAATTACCATGAACAATTTGAGCTCATTGATGTCCAGCTATGATAGTCAATCTGATACATTTGGCCTGCCTTTCTTACCATTACCTGAAGAGAGCATGAGATGCGAAGGCATGGTTCTTATTGCCAGCCTGCTTTGTTCCTGCATACGCAATGTCAAGTTACCACACTTGAGGAGGGCAGCTATACTTTTGCTAAGGTCTTCTGCTTTGTACATTGATGATGAGGATCGCTTGCAACGTGTACTCCCTTATGTTATTGCCATGCTTTCAGATTCTGCAGCTATTGTTCGTTGCGCAGCATTGGAGACTTTATGTGATATTTTGCCTTTAGTACGAGATTTTCCTCCAAGTGATGCAAAAATTTTTCCGGAGTATATCCTTCCGATGCTTTCAATGATTCCTGATGATCCAGAGGAAAGTGTGAGGATTTGTTATGCCAGCAATATTGCCAAGCTGGCACTGACTGCTTATGGATTTTTGATTCACTCTATAAGCTTGAGGGAAGCAGGTGTCCTTGATAAATTAAGCATTCCACAGAAGCCATCAGCTCTGAGCAGTGAGACACCTGCACAACTTGGGAAGCTGCACGGTGATGCCCAGCTGGCACAACTGAGAAAGTCTATTGCAGAGGTTGTTCAAGAGCTTGTTATGGGTCCAAAGCAAACTCCTAGCATCCGGAGAGCACTTCTAAAGGATATTGGTAATCTTTGCTGTTTTTTTGGCCAGAGACAGAGTAACGACTTTCTCTTACCTATCCTTCCTGCTTTTTTAAATGATCAAGATGAGCAACTGAGGGCAGTATTTTATGGGCAAATAGTGTACGTTTGCTTCTTTGTTGGTGAAAGGAGTGTGGAGGAATATCTTTTACCATATATTGAGCAATCCTTAAACGATACTGCAGAACCTGTCATTGTTAATGGATTGGATTGCTTGGCTATTTTGTGTAAAAGAGGTTTCTTGAGGAAGAGGATATTGCTTGAGATGATTGAGCATGCTTTTCCCTTATTATGTTATCCCAGTCAATGGGTAAGAAGGTCTGCTGCTACTTTTATTGCTGCTAGCAGTGAGAGGTTAGGTGCAGTTGATTCTTATGTATTTCTTGCTCCAGTTATACGGCCATTCCTCCGTAGACAACCAACATCTTTAGCTTCTGAGAAAGCCCTGCTTTGTTGCTTGAAGCCTCCAATCTCCCGAGAGATATACTATGAAGTTCTTGAAAATGCGAGGAGCTCAGATATGCTGGAAAGGCAAAGGAAGATATGGTACAACTCTTCACCTCAGTCCGTGAATTGGGAAAGTATAGATTTACTCAAGAAAGGAATGGGAGAGTTGAATTTAATGAAGAATTGGCCAATCAAACCACAAAGTTCTGATGGTAAAAACCCTGCTGATGGTCTATTCCTCCCGCCCGAGCTACCTGATGGTGATGATTGTGAAGAAAAGTTTAGAGGGATTAAAACTCCTGCATCCAATGTGTCGAGCAAAGCTGAAGTTAGTGATCCAGTATTCTCAGAGAAGTTACAACTCTCTGGCTTTATTTCACCACAAGTTAGTGGGATCAACAGTTTCATGCTTGATAAAACGTCAGAGGGCATTCCTCTGTACTCCTTCAGTTTGGACAAGCGGGAAACAGGATTTCATTCTGTGTCTTCTGATTCTCCATTGGAATTGAACTCTCTAGAATTTGATTCCTCATCCATACCTTGGATGGAGCCTGTAAATAAATCATTTAATATGGCTAGCTCAGTCCCAGCACCCAAACTTGTTTCAGGCTCCTTATGCGTTGGTAGTGGCTCTAAACAGTTCTACAGGGTGGTTCATGAGCCAGATGGCAGAGAAAATGATCAGACATCCTATATCAGTAGTAAATTTCAGGAGATTGGACCATCAAGTGCACTCAAAGGAAACTCTTCAGTGGTAGAAGATGTTCCCTCTACAAATGATTCGACATCATCACCATCTTTTACAAGAGCATCATCAGTTCCAGATTCAGGTTGGAGACCTCGTGGTGTGCTGGTTGCACACTTGCAAGAGCATCGCTCTGCTGTAAATGACATTGCTGTTTCAACTGATCACAATTTTTTTGTTACTGCATCTGAAGATTCCACTGTAAAGGTGTGGGATTCAAGAAAGCTGGAGAAAGACATCTCGTTTAGGTCAAGGCTAACTTATCATCTGGAGGGAAGTCGAGCACTTTGTGCTTCTATGCTCCGGGGGTCTGCTCAAGTTGTTGTCGGTTCTTGTGATGGTTTGATTCATATGTTTTCAGTTGATTATTACTCCAAAGGTTTTGGCAATGTTGCTGAAAAGTATTCAGGTATTGCTGATATTAAAAAGAAGGACATCAAAGAAGGTGCAATACTTAGTATGATGAACTACTCTACCGATACCAGTCAGATGGTTATGTATAGTACGCAGAATTGTGGAATACATTTGTGGGACACCAGAACAAATGTCAATGTTTTTACATTGAAATCAACTCCTGAGGAGGGTTATGTGTCATCGCTTTTGGCGGGCCCATGTGGAAATTGGTTTGTATCTGGGTCTTCTAGGGGTGTGCTGACACTTTGGGATCTTAGGTTCCTTGTACCTGTGAGCTCGTGGAAATATTCAGTTTTGTGCCCCATTGAAAGGATGTGCCTCTTTGTGCATCCTCCAAATACTTCTGTCGCTACTGCTGCAAGGCCCCTCATTTATGTTTCTGCTGGCTGTAATGAAGTTTCCCTCTGGAATGCAGAGAATTGGAGCTGTCATCAGGTGCACGTTTGTTTCTTTTATTCATTACATCTTATTGGCATTCTTCTTAAATTGTTATCCCTCAACCTTTTAAAAAAGGCAAAAGGAAGATGATGATAATTGTTTTATTGTTGGATGGAATGTTAAACATGAGATTGTTGTCGGAGTTTCTCATGTAGGTGCGGTCTATATACTATATATAAGATATGGTGTGTTGAAAATAGTTTAATATGTCTAATTCTTGTGTTGAACGTGGATTCATTGTTTTGCCTGCATTTCGTCAACTGATTTCTTTAATGTAGCAGATCTAGATAAAATGTGATATATTGTGGTTATCAGTATTTATAAAGTTCTAATATATATATGTTAGAGCATTCAAATTTTGAAACTGCTATTTCGTGTCTTTTATTATATGAACTATAAATTACACACAGTAAATTTTAGTAATGAAATTGTAGAATGATTTATTATGCGTACTGAATCAAACATTAACACTAAATTGGTTCAAACAAGAAATGTTTACCCATCCCCTTTTAAATTCATTTTTAGCATTACATTTTCTTGGTTAAAATTTTCAATCTAGGTTGTACAGGTGATAACTTCTACTTTACATTGAAATTGAACAGATAATTGTGGATATCTTTACTACATTTTTAATGGATTGATGAGAAATTGATGTTTAATGATTAATGTTCAAGATCTTCAATAATTTGGTGGTAGAAATTGAATATTGCCTCATTTAACATAATATATATCTAAATTGTTCAACCTTTCTGTTAGATACTGAGGGTGGCAAGTTATGACAACGAAACTGAAATGTCTGACCTGCCTTGGGCCCTGGCTAGACCGTCAAGTAAGGGAAATCCTGTGCAAGATCTAAGACGTAATGTTAATCCAAAGTACAAAGTTGATGAGTTGAATGAACCTCCCCCTCGGCTTCATGGTATTCGCTCATTGCTTCCTTTACCTGGAGGCGATTTGTTGACTGGAGGCACTGACTTGAGAATTCGTCGATGGGACCATTACAGGTTTTTGTTTTACTTCCTTTCTTCCTTACTTGGTTATGGAGAAGACTGGGTTCTTTACAATACAGGGGAATCAGCTTTTTATTCACTCATTTTTGTCGTTGCAGTCCTAACAGAACTTACTGTGTCTGTGGGCCAAACGTGAAGGGAATTGGAAGTGACGATTTCTATGAAACTAGATCTAGTTTCGGTGTGCAAGTTGTGCAGGTATTTTTGCTTTTCTTAGATTTTACCTGGAAATTTGTGGTGCGATGATAGGTAGGTTATCAATATTAGATTATGCATTATCACGACTGGTGATACCTTCAAATTTACGAGCGAAGAAGAAATTTCTCTTATTCAACCTCTGTACGGCCCTCAAAGTTGGGTGTTTAAATTGTTCGACGCTCTTGCAAAGATATTCCAATAGTGGATGATTTTATTTTATTTTCTTGAAAAGCACGTTCCATATTTCATTTTGCCTTCTGTCTCGTCATTTTATTTTCTTGTGTTTGTTCTGAGTTTCTATTACTTCTTGTATTAAATCAATTAAAGTTGTAATTAGGTGCAGAAGAATATTTGACATTTTGTGGAATTATTTTGAGCAAATGTGAGGATGCAAACTGCTAACTATTTTTCCAACGGCATAATAGTTTTTTGTTCATGTTTATCTGGTTATGTTTGTAAGAAATTACCATTCATTTTTAGAAACCTGGCTTTGATTAGTGGGACAGGAATGGGTAAATCAGTAGACCGTGTTAAGGTTAACCTACACCAGTAGTGGAAAAACAGGCAAAGAGACGGAATAAAGGCAAAGGGGTGGGCAAGAAAGCAAGAATTCGTTACAAGAATAACCAGAAACCATGGGTGTAGTAGGGAGGGACGGAGGAATGTTGTTGAGGGGAGGGAGTCAATGAATTGGAAAGCAGCTTTTTACTTGATGAGAAATCTTCGCACCTTCACTTCTCTTGTCGACTGGACTTATTAGAAATCCTAGATTTTGAGTTCTATCATAAACGTGATTGTAAGCTTATGTCTGCCCAATTGCTAGAAGATTGTTTATGGCTCATGGATGGAAGCGTCCAAGGGAAACGAGGGTTAATTTTTGAAGGTTTGGCAACATAGTTTTTAGCCTTTGTAATCACTTGAAAAGCTATATGATTAACCACGTATAGAATTTTTCTGGCGATTGTCTTGATTTATATCAGGAGCTTGGAGCTCTATTTACTAGGTGTTCTTTAACTACCTACAAACTTTTGTATGAAACTTATCATGCTTATGCTTAATTATTTTTGGTTTTCTGTCAAAAAGGAGACTAGGAGACGACCTCTATCAACAAACTTGACCACAAAGACTATTCTGACGGCTGCTGCAACAGATTCAGCTGGTTGCCATCGAGACTCCATTTCATCTTTGGCTTCCGTGAAGTTGAACCAGAGACTCCTATTATCAGGAAGTAGGGATGGAGCTATTAAAGTTTGGAAGTAAACGATCCAAGTAAACTCTACGATTTGCTGTACATACTTAGGCTGAATGCTAATTTTAATTGCGTATGTTCTTAGGCTAAAAAGATTAGTTGGTAGCAAGGTATATGAGTTATATATATTCTATCCCTCTGGCATATACTGAGTCATAGACATTTTCCTTTGTACAGCATCTGCAATGAAGCATAAAGAAAATGGCTTTATCAATTGTTTAGATTATAATTCTTCAGTATTGTTGGTGCATCGGGTATTGCCATTTTAAGAATTTCTGGAATTTCGAGCCGTTTACTACACAAAGTAATGCTGTGGCTAAAATTCTGTATAATTTCGAAGATTTATCCAAATATCAGGAAATCAAGAAGTTTGGTGCTGTTTGTTTTCTGTAATATTGAGGGTGGTATTTATCATGGTATACGAATTCATGTAGGCTCTACATTTAGGACTAATGAAGTATGCCTGTTGGCCATAGCAACGCTCCATACTTGAGGTTGTACAAACTGCCATGCATCTGCACTCTTGTTATGCTCTGCCTCTTCTATTTTAGTGTGCCGTAAATCCCAGGAAAGGATACCGATCCATAATCATCATTCTGCCATTATCAGTCTGTTGTTTAAGTTCTCGTACCTTTACACAGCTTCTCTTCCACATTGGTAGCCAACCTTTGCTTTCTCATGACATCTCTCAAGTCCTCTGCATACTTCTATTATGGATATAGGAGGATGCAAACTACAAGGTCGATATAGGAAGTACATTGATACCTATTTCTTTCTGAACCCCATAGTTCTCCAGCCGTCCATAGTTCACGTACCCAATGGCTCCGGTGATGGCACCGGATTTTCATTGCCATGGAATATGGGTATAACTTCGGCGCAAGGATCGCCATCATAAATCTCTTGATGGAGGTTGAAGGCAATCGGTTCTTCCGGTGGCGGCGGTGGAAGCTCTGGTTTTTGGGTATGCAATTTCCGTTTCACTGGTTTTGGAGATTTGGGTTAGTTAGCGATTTGTGAGTGAGAATCTCTGACCCATAATCTAAGTGAGAAGTTTGTGCTCTGTAATTATTTGGATGAAGAAGAAGAAGATAAAGGTAACGCTTCATCCATTGAAGAAGATGGAGGTGGTGGTTTGTCAAGATGGAGAGTCTCCAAGTGGGAATTATTTTGTTTTGTTTTGTCATCTAATCCATCCTTTCATGATTCAGACCAAGTTGATATACAGTAACATAACATTTTGGACAAATCTGATTTGGAGATTCTCTACACAAACATAAATTCAAACTACACAGTCAATTTTAAGTCACATGAGGGTTCAACTTTGAGCTTGTTAGTCAAAGTTTGATTATCTTTTGTTCATACTAGACATTAATGGGAGAATAATTTTCCTTTCAAGGTGAAAATACCTTCTCATATTATATTTGGAGGTTTTGATTCATTTGTTCCTTTTCATCTTGGTAAAGAATCTCCGCATTCTCTCTTCGTACTTAACTACACTACTTTTAATGCTAACTCAAAAGATTGGTTAAATGTGGAATCTTTTAAGTGCAATTATTTTTGTTTATTTACTTAAACTTAGCCTATATATCTTTAATAAATTTCAAAATTAGTTCTTGATGTAATACTTATCTAACCTAAGATCTATAAAGAAGAGTGGAAAGAAAAAAAAGCCAAATGAAAGAGGTGGAAAAAGTAGAATGAAAATGAGATTCCAGTATACTCACACGGGAGTATAAATGTAACAGCTCAAGTACATTATTAATAGATATTGATCCCTTTGAACCATTACGTTGGTCTTTAGTTCTAGGTTTTAAAATGCATATATTAGGGAGAAGTTTCGACACCCTTATGAAGAATATTTCGTTTACCTCTCTAGTCGATATGAAATCTTACACTAAAAAAATGATTACCGATTCTAACTTACAAAAACTACAAGTTGAGAACGAGTCAAAAGAATAATTTTGACATCTCCCATGTGATTTCTGATTCCTACACCTAAAAGGTTAAATGTTAGGTTTGATTTGTTGCAGCCAGGTGAAGCAGAGCCACAAACATTCTTTTTTGATGCATTTAATTTAGTTTAATCATCTGAAAAGTTGTCTAATCCACTATGCCCACAGCTTTGAATCAAACTTCAAAGAGTTTATAGAACACAACAGCCCACAATGCAAAGGTGAGCAACTGTTTGGCATGTAATTCTTGTAAAAGCAACCAAAACAAGCCATTAGAATGGTAACTACTTAATTCTAACATGCTCTAGAGTCTCACATTGATTAATTGAGCAGAAGATTATACGTTTTATGTTTAAAATAATAAATACGTACAAGCAAGTGTATAATGTTAATGGACGCACGCAAAGAAGTTGAGTATGAGTGAGACACGCTCGGATCAAGTGCGAAGGTTGAATTTACAAAACAGCCCTCCACCAACAACAACACCAACACCAACACCAACAAAGAAGGAGACAGAGAGAAAGGGGGAAAACATTCACGGGCAACTCCAAACAAACAAGAGGAAGTGTTAAATTTCTTAGGTACTCTGTCTATACTCACATTTTTCATTTTTATATCCCAAAACTGCAACCTTTCTCGCACTGGCGACCACCCGTGAACTCTCCTCATCAACTCTTTTCATTTTCCATTCATTCTCTAATCTCCTTTCCACCTAATACTTTTCTCCCACTAACCTCTCTCTCTCTCTCTCTGTATATATAAACCCTCCAACCCTTTTCCATAACAATTCCGATTCCGGTTCCTCTGTTTTGAGCTTCCTCCAACAATGTCAAAACTTCAGCCCCCTTTCGCGTTCTCTCTTCTTCTTCTTCTTCTTCTTCTTCTTTTGCTCACTCAAACGCACTGCCACACTAAAGGGATCAGACCCAAGAAATCGCCCAGAACCATTCTTCCCAAGAATTCCACCAAAACCCAATTCTCAGAACAGCAATTTATGAAATGGGTCAAATTCGTCGGCAGCCTCAAACACTCTGTTTTCAGAACGGCGAAGAATAAGCTTTTTCCTTCTTACACACTCCACGTCGCTAAAAACCCCGCCGCCGGCGACTTTACGTCGATCCAAGACGCCATCGATTCCCTACCCTTCATTAATTTGATTAGAGTTGTGATCAAGGTTCATGCAGGAGTATACAAGTGAGTTAAAAAACCCCACTAAGAATGCTCTGTTTTTTTGTTCGTTTTCTCCTCGTGTCCTATTTCTGAATGTGAATTCAATTTAACAGAGAAAAAGTAATCATACCACCGTTCAAATCGTTCATAACAATCGAAGGAGCAGGGGCAGCCAAAACGATCGTTCAATGGGGGGACACAGCACAAACACGAGGCCCAAAGGGGCAGCCGTTGGGGACCTATAACTCCGCAACATTCGCAGTAAATTCCCCTTATTTCATAGCCAAAAACATCACATTCAAGGTAAAACATCACAACCCTCCCTGTCCCGAATTTGTTTCCTTCAAAAATTAAACGCGTGTGTATATATGTTCATGCAGAACACCACCCCTGTACCACCACCAGGGGCGATAGGGAAGCAGGCGGTGGCGTTCAGAATCTCAGGCGACACGGCGGCATTCTACGGATGCAGATTCTTAGGAGCTCAGGACACACTGTACGACCATCTGGGTCGGCATTATTACAAGGATTGTTACATCGAAGGGTCAGTGGACTTCATTTTTGGAAATGGGTTGTCTCTGTTTGAGGTAAGAGGGTCGATAATGAATTTCTTCAGCGCTGTGATTAGAAAGTTGATTGAAACTTAACATTGGGATTGATGGATGGTTGAAATAGGGGTGTCACGTGCACGCAATAGCGAGGTACACAGGGGCGTTGACAGCGCAGGGGAGAAGCAGCCTGCTGGAGGACACAGGGTTCTCATTCGTAAACTGTAAGGTCACGGGGTCTGGAGCGCTGTACTTGGGAAGGGCATGGGGGCCCTTCTCTAGGGTCGTCTTCGCTTACACTTACATGGACAATATCATCATTCCCAAAGGCTGGTACAATTGGGGTGATCCCAATCGCGAAATGTAACGTTTTCTTCTCTCTCTCAATCTTCATTCATGAAGCTTACAAATTTGAATTACTCAAAAACAGAGTAAGAGATGAAATAATTCAAAAACAGAGGAGGAGGAGGAGGTTAGCTTAGTTGCAAGAACAGAGCCAACGCATGGAGAAAGAAGCAGCTGTCGTTTTCCTCTTTTTGTTTTTCACTGCTAAATCAACGTGGAATCCACAAAAACAAAATATTTAAAAAAGGACCCAACTTTTTAATCAGTACTCGAATATTTTTAGTAGCTGAGCTGAGAGACCACCACTGCCGCCGCCGCCGCCGCCACCTAACATCTGGGCGGTGGCATTTGCCCATGTGGCGGTGCTTGATTTGCTACAGAGCAAGCACATGCAGGGGCATTTTGGTAAATCTGTTTTTTTTTTTGACAGGACTGTGTTCTACGGGCAATACAAATGTACAGGAGAAGGAGGTAGGTTTGCAGGCAGAGTTTCATGGTCCAGAGAGCTCACTGACGAGGAAGCCAAGCCTTTTATTTCGCTTAGCTTCATCGATGGCTCTGAATGGATCAAAATTTAATTTCTTTTCTTCATATATTTTTATTTTTATACAAATTTGAGTGCTTATATTATTACTTATAATCTATTGGAAATGGATTTACTCTTAATCTTACTGTATGCTATTTACTTGGGTCCGAAATCTATGAAAAACTTATGCTTAAAGTGGACAATATCTTATTAAGTTTTTGAGCTATCTTTTTATTTCTTAGAAACCCACTCGGCGTTGAATCTAATTCATTGGATCGGATTGGATGGGATCGAATTGAAATTGAAATTGTTCCTAGAATAGTGAAATGGACAAAATAATTCAGCAGATGTTGGAGTGATGTGTATTTGAAACTGAAAAAAAGGAAAAAAGAAGAAAAAGTGGAGGGCAGCAGTGGGCTACATGGAAGGCATTTCCAGCTCCCCTCCTCCACAAATTTGTTTTACTTGGAGACTGCCAATTCTGCGTTTGGTGTCTGTTGGCAGCCCCCATCTTTTTCACGCTTTACCCTAATAAACCCTTTCTAATCCCTTCTCTCAATACCCACATACCCTTTATACTTCTATTCAAATCCCAAACTTTCATGTTATAACTTCCTAACTGGGAGTGAATAACGTAACGAAACATTCTTATAAGGACGCGTAAACCCCTCTCATTAGTACATGCGTTTCAAAGCTTGTTTGGTTCAGTGGTTCCTTCTTTCTCAATCTCTAAAACCTAAAACCCTAATCATTATTTATCTCCCGCCAAAAGTTTCCCCAAATTATTGCTACAAAAGAAAGGAAAAAAATCATACTCGGGTTTGATTTGACTGATCTCTGCCCTTTTCCCCTTATTCCTCAATTTTGCTGAAACCCCGTTTCTTTTTTTAAGTTTAATATATCATTCAACTTCCGGGTGATGGAGAAATCTGAAAACGGGAAGAAACTGGTTCATTAACTTTAATCTAAACCACTTGCATTGAGCAGTTGATTCAATGATGTAACTTATAAAATTCTAAACGTCGGGAACAGAGGAAGGGAATTAATGAGAGTGAAGTTTAGGAACCAATTTCAAATTGTTCATGATCTTCTCTGCAAGTTGTTGAATTCCGATGGTCTATCCAGTTTGCTCATCACAGCATTCTTGAAATTAATGGCTTCTTGTACCTGCGAACAAGACCTCTGCATTCGAACCCCACTAAGGCTGCTTCTCGATTCCATTAATTCATTCAACGAAAGCCTCTTCTTCGAGCCCGGCTCCGGCCTCTGTTTCGGAGCACTCTGGGACCTCAATTTCGCCATAAACGATTGAGTATTCGCCATGTAATTTGGGAAATTCAAGTACCCTCTGAAGAAATTATCAGCACAAATGCTCTTCGCTGGAGTCGGAGGGCCATTGGATCTGCCGGAGCTGACGAATCGTGGAGTGCTCTGCGCTGTCGAGATCAAACGGCACTCGTCGCCAGTGAGACCCCAGTCGGAATCATGCCGGCAATCAGGAATCTGCAAACGCGACGGAGTTCGACAGGGGAGTGGAGACGACAACGTTTGGTGAAATGGGTCGTCGCCAAATTCCGACGCTGACGTGTTCGTCCGGCGTGACCAGGATTTTGGTCGGCCGGTGTCCATTTCAACGATTTTGGGGCTTTCTTCAAGCGCTGTAAATGGTGTGTTGTCAAAAGAAGATGAAAGCCTTCTGCTGTGTACTGAAGCTGTGTGCTCACTCCTTGTGTCGTCAAACCGCTCCTACAAAACATTCAATATTTGGGGTTTAAATTTTAGCACAAATGACGAATTCCAAAAAGAAATTAAGTACTCACCGTAGATTTTCGAGCTTGGAGTTCAAATCTGCGAGTTCTCTGAGATCGAACGGTGGCCTGAGCTCTGATTAAAGCTTGCATACTATGAAGAGTTGCCGTTGCTTGTTTACGAATCAAATATCCTCTCACAAGCGCCTGTAATTTCACCAGTCCTTTAAGCGCTCTCAGTGCTTTTCTCGCCTAATTTCAAAGCTCCAAAAGCCACCAAATTCTTAAACAAATTCCGTAACCGTAATGCTCAAGCGAAAAAAAAAAACAGAGAAATTAAACCACTCACCAGAAACCCTCTGAAGCAAGTTTGAATCTTGACAGAGGCCCATCTCTCTCGGCCGCCACCGAACATAGTACCTCGCCCATGGCTAGTGAGCCGGACGACAGCCACAGCAGCTTGTGCTGCAGCAACCGCAGCATCAGCAGCAGCAGCAGTGGCTGCAGCTACTGCTATAGCGTGCTTGCTCTGTTCCTTCTCTGTTTCGGAGTAGAAGGATTTGAGCCAAGCGGCCTCAGCGGCGGATAAATTGGGCGGTATTGTAGCCGGATTGTTGCAGAGTTGGGCGTCTCCGACGAAATTAGAAGTGGGGTTCTTATCCTTCATGAAGGCGGAGGTGGAATTTTCCATGGTGGGTTGTTTTTCTTTCTTAATCCCAAACAAGTTCTTCAGCCATCTGGTGGCTCTCCCCATTGTTGGCAGAAGAAACAGAGAAGAAGAAGAAGAAGAAGAAGAAGAAAAAGTGAAGTTGAAAACAGAGTATGCACAAAGAAAGGAGGTGAGGAGGAGAGCGTAGCAGTGTGAGGGTTAGAAAAAACGCTAAGATTCCTGCATCCTTATAAGATAGATATCGTTATCAATGGCAGATTCGAAAAGTTCCAAATCCTGGGAATAAAAATTTAAAATTATTTTTTTCTTATTTCAAAATTATAAATTTTAATTACCTCTCGGGAATATTCGTAATATCTTAATATTTTTCGAATTTTGGGTAACAATTTGTTGGATGTTTGAACAAAAATAATATAAAATATTACATTATTCTCTCTCTACTTTATGGAGGGACGTGCCGTTGTAAAGAGAAAAATACAAAGACAACCCCTGAGGCAAACTGGCGTCTTGTGAATTTCTTATTTATTTATTTATTTATTTAATATTTAATTTTAAAATTGGAGGCATACGATATAAAATCCAAATGGGTGTTTTGAACCCTACGTTGGAAAATTCAAATAAAATTAATAAAAACAGTAAAAAATAAAATAATAATTATATAGAAGAGGTTTGTCAGCATAGTGTGGAAAGGCAGGTTAAAGATGATGGTAAAGCTTGATATAATAAGAATGTACTTTATCCAGAGCCTTGTCATTTCAATTACATCCTTTTCAATAATATTTTAAATAAATAAATTCTTTTTCTAAATAATTTTAAAACATTAAATAAACATCATTAATTTCTACAACATTCTTCTCATTCCTATGTTTCGCGGGGAACTATGTTGTTTGATTTGGTGTAATCATATAATATAATAATATGTTTGGGATTTTAATTCCTATTTTATACATTTTATAATTTTTTTTTTCTTTCTTTTTTATGCGTCAAAATCACATTTATTATTATTTTTTTTTTTTTTGGAGTGCGAATGGGAATCTTTTATTTTTGTTTTATATTAATTTTTATTAATATATATATATATAATAAGGCTTAATGTCCAAATTATTAATCTCCAGGCTGTCCTTGGTGAGAGGTCTTCATAGCTTCTAATTTCAGCGATGCCTAAGTTTCCTTCTTTTCATTTCATTCCTTTTGGCCTCTTTACTTTTCCTCCCATTCTAGTAAACATAAACCCTAAACAACCTAGAGAAGATGTTCGGTTCGGGTAAAGAGAAAGGCATAGCCCCGTTTTTAACTAATGAGTAGGTTTCCTCGCAAAGGAAGATCTTCATTTACGTATTTCTTCTTGCTCACTCTTTATAGCTTCAAAATTAATGAATTGAAACCACGTTTAAATAAGAACCATCTTAATCATATAATGCCATTTCTCTTTTAAAAAATTTAAAAATCCATAATTAAACGTGTTTTGCTTGAATCAATTTTTATGTTGGGTGATCTTTTGAAAATTTTTTTACGATACATGTATATGAGGATAAAACATACTGGAATAATTAAAATTCGTGTTGGTTTATGAAGATAGTTTTCACTTCTAGAAGTGAGGAGTAAGCAACGTGACTCATACCAAGACTATTAAGCCTCAAATTTAGATTCGAGTCATTATTTATATATATATATATATGTTTTAAAAATTTAAAGGGTACGAGTAAACTTCCATATTGCAATCTTTCCAATATATTCACTTTCTAAATATATTCATTCATTCTTTCACTATTGGGTCGACTACATTGGGCTTTGGGCCTTCAAATTAGTAACTGTAGTTGGGCTTTTGGACTTAAACGTGCACGTATTGGGCCAACCAGTCCATTCTTATTGACAAAGGCCCAAAAACAGATTTCAATAAATATATTTCCTAAATCAATTGTTAAAAAAGACGATAACTCGATAAAGAGGAAATAAATAAATATATATAATATTTTCCTTTTTAAAAATATATATTTATACCTTTTCGGATATGTAACAGGCATGTACTAAATAAATTAGTTTATATTCATATGTTAAATTATTTTATACCTTTTGAAACTCATAAAAGGGTAGGCTGCTTTATTATATGTTTTCTTTTTATTTCACCCCTTTCTAAAGCCGACTTTAATCCAAGTCAAATTATATATATAAGTTTTTTTGATTTATTAAAATATTAATTAAACGTTACGAACCCAAAAAATTAATTAAAAAAAAAACTAATCTATTAAAAAACAAAAAGTAGTGCACCTTATCATAATAACAAGGGACACAATCTAAATATCTTATTAAAAAAAAAACATAATAAAAGGAGAATTGATAATTCCTAAAAATTAAAAATTAAAAAAAAAATATATATATATATATATATATATATATATATTCAAGCTGTTAATTCGCCACATAAACACACTTGAATACGATAATGATGGGGTATTTATTGAGATATAAAGATTTTATCCTTCTATTTTTTTTTTAATATTGCTGAAATTATTAATTAATAGCGTGACACAACAAGCTTATTATTATTATTATTATTATTTTCCTATATGAGTTGACATTAATAAGACAGTATTGTATTGTTATTGTTGGTCAATAGATCTTAATTGGGTATTTAGAACAGGAACCCTAAATATTATTATTTTTATTCATCAAACTAATAATAATAATAATAACAACAATTGCATTTCCATCGTGCTTAGATGATAATCTGTCGTAATGGGCATGCCTGTTTTATTTATTTATTTATTTATTGAATTTGCTTAATTTTCTTCCATTTGTATCTGAAAAATGGAAGAAAATGAATGTGACTTATATTATTAATCAAAAGAACCTTCCTTCCAATTCAAATAATATTATTGGTTTCAATTATAATTTAATTTATCTCAAACCCCAAAAGCTTCTAGAAGTCAAATACGGAAAGGAAATAGTTTAACAAAATAAATAAATCAAAATTACGTTTCTAATGTGTTACGTGTTGGGTGTTTTATAAATTAAATTACTTTGATTTGACATCTCTTTTTTCAATCAATTTAATAAATGCTATTAGGTTTGACAAGTGGAAAAAGTCAAATTATGATTTTTTTTAAATTAAAAAAAAAAAAAGAGTATATTTGGATATAACAAATGCTTAGATCTTCTCTCTTTGGATTTGTCATTTTATTATTAATTTTCAAAATAAACTCTACATGCAAAGTACCAAGTATGGTTGACATTTTTTCTTCATTAGATTAAATAGACGGATGAAAGTTGACATGTGCATCAAAGTCAACACACACCTACACCAATGCCATTGGATGATCTATGAAACAAATCAATAAATTAAAAGTCAAATAGGAAGAAGTACATTTAATTAATTATATGTTTTTTCAATTATATAAATATATAATTTGAATAATTTTAAAGTTAAATTTAATTTGATTCGATAAGATTTAAATACTACCTTATCTATATGGTACCCAATCACGCCAACTCACGTCTAATCTTATCTAATAATTTTTTTTACTTTGGAAGGTAAAATAATTTATGATTTAATATTTAATCATTCATGATTTTCCAAAATCATTATCTTTCACCAGAAACTTTAATTCTTTTTCCCCTTTAACATAAAGTTTTGAATAATTTCATTTGTCGTTTTGTTACCTCTGTTTTTTTTCCAACAAATATATTTAAAATTATTTTCAATGAAGAGAAAATGGAATATTATGAACCTATATATAATGAAGAAAGGTCAGAAGCCGTGCCTTAGAATTTGGTTGGATTTGATAGGTTGACTTTAGAATAAACAGCCATTTGTCTTTGTGTTTGTGTACGGACGGCTCTTCATTTTCTATCATCTTTCATAATTATCTTTCTAAACAAATCCTTCATTAATATTTTTTAAAATTATAAATTGTTACGTTACAAAACAACTAGCTTAAAACGACATCGTTTTAAACTATCGTGATATAAGAATTTATTTGATTATTTTTACGTAGAGTTATTAAATTATCTAGTCTTTATGAAAAAAATTGTGATACAAGTTTCTTCAAGAACGTAAATACTAAATAAGTTCAAAGTAGTGGACTTGAACAACATCATAGCACCTTGCTTAAGGACACTGAACAATCAAAGAAGAATGTCGTGCATGTCCATTCACAAAAACAACAGTCAGACGATACTCATTCCATATCTTGAGTAAAAGTATAATCATCGTAATTTGGTTTGATTCGTGTAGTTTTTGATAGGTTTTGACACATGCAATGGAGAATCGTGTGTTGTACGTATATCAAGTTGTTGGTAAAGAACTGTGGACGCACAAAATACAAAGCCTTGGGAGAGGCACCGCCAAGTTGCGTGGGCAGAGACATGGCATTTTTTGCACGAGGGTAATCTTTGTCCACACACTTTGAACTTTTCAGGGCTGGGAAAGCTAAGAATTGTTGTAGTATGAGGTTAAATTTGTGAGTAACACTCACCCACACCCCAGATTGGACGTAAATATGGAAAACTAAAATGCATTGAAGTGCTAAATGAAGAAACATGAAGTGATATGGAATGGGACCCATGTGTGCGGAGGGGATAAGAAGAAGACAAGCAAGCACAGTGAACACCTTGACCTCCCACTCAAAATCCAGTGGTGTTGCAATGGCAGCAAGAAGACAAAATAAAATGTCCATTTCAACTAGCTCAGTACCAGAATCTAATATACCAATTTTACTAACGGTATCCATCCATTAAATGTCCTGTTTAAGAAATGAGCATTAAATATCAAATTTGAAATGGGAAGCAACCCAGCATTTACAGAAAAAAGGAAAAAAAGGAAAGCTGATTTGATGTGGTTGCAGCTTACAGGCTTTTAGGCTTCAGTTTTCAGTCTTCAGGCTTGTCGTTTTTTCCTTTATATAAAACGAAAATGACCACTCATTTTCCCCAACATTTCTGTCTCAAACATGCCAGACCGTTGGATTATCTGCTCCTCATATACCCATTTCCTAAAATTACATTTAATAATAATAATAATAATAATAATTATTATTATTATTATGTAAATTACCATTAATTAATTTTTTTTTTTTTTTTTTTTTTATACATACAATTACGGGATGTACCACACACGAGGGAAATAATAACATGATTGATATCATAAACAAACTTGGGTGGGTAGGGGAGACAGGAATAAAATTAAATATTCCTTTTTTTAATAAAAATTAAAACTTTTTTCAAAAAATTGAATTTAGGGTTTGGTGTTTTCATGACACTACTACAGAAGTCAGAGGAGTATTTTCCTCGACGTCTTCGTCTAAAACGACGTCGGATGTTGTTAACTCCTTCGACCTCTCCGCTTGTAAATCCCAATCGGTGCTTCCGATTACGTATAGCATCAGCCCAGCGCAACTCACTTGGGCTGACAATAGGCCCAACCATAGACCCGAGAACCCGACTCCGAATACAATTCCCAGCCCGACTGCCACTGGCATCCCCACTATGTAAAAAGCGCTTAGGTTTATACGTGCTGCCGTCGACGGTCGTGCGCTGCCTCTCAGAACACCGCAGCCCACTGTCTGGGGGCAGTTTCCGATCTCGCACAGTCCCAAAATGGGTAACGCCATTGATGTCAACCGTATGATTTCTAGGTCGTTAGTGAAAAGCCGGGCCCATACGTTCCGTATCGACACGGCGAACGTAGTCGCCGACAAGCCCATGATTACGGCGATAAACACTGCGACCACAGCGGACAATTTGGCTCGACCGGGTTGGTTGGCTCCGAGTTGGTTACCGACCCGAGTGGAAACGGCGAAGCCGAGAGAGGAGGGGAAGATATAAATCAAGGATGTGGTTTGAATCAAGATCCCCATGGATGCGACGGTGGCTTTGGGGTTCGTCAAGAGACCGCAGAGAATGATCATGATCTCATACCACCACCACTCCAAACAAACGGAGACGCAGCTAGGAGCGGCGAGTTTCAGAAGTGGGGTCCAGCCAGTCAGACACTCGCGGGTGGGTGGGGTCCACGTGGGGGCAAAGATTCGAGAAATCAAGATGTAGAGGATTAGGAAAATGAGGACGACGAAATTAGTGGCGGCGGAGGCGGCAGCGACGCCGGCGATGCCGAGGCGGAAGTGGGAAACGAGGAGGATATTAATGGGGAAATGGAAGAAGGAGCCGACGAGGGAGGCTAGAGTTACAGGGAGGGTTATACCCTGAGCTCGAAGGTAAATGCGGATTGGGTGAATGAAGGAATTGGAGAGCAAATCGGGAAGGGAAAAAAGTAAGTAAGTATGGGCTAATTTGGTGATGGTGGGATCTTGGTGGAGAAATAAGAGGACGTTGGACATATTGAGCCAGAGAAACGAAATGGGTATTGAGGAAACGAGGAGGAAAATGACAGTGCGATGGAGGGTTAAGGAGAGGAGCTTAGGGCGGTGAGCGCCGAAGGCTTGGGAGCAGAGCGGCTCCATGCCGAGAGCGAGGCCCGACAAAACAGAGTAGCCAGTGATGTTGGCGAAGGCGATGGCTAAAGAGCCAGCAGCGAGTTCCATGTCACCCAAATGGCCGAGAAAAAGCATGGAGAGAATGGAGCGGGAGTAGAGAATGAGAGCGGTGAGAGCAATAGGGAAAGCGAGACAGAACAGGGATTTAGCTTCAGAGATGATATCAATGGCAGATGAAGGGAGTAGCGAGGGGGGCTTGGAGTGGAGGTCCGGATTTTGGTGTTTGACAAAGGATAAAAGATGAAGGGCTAGGTTGAGGTGGGATTGAAACATGATGAAGAAGAAGGGAGGGCGTGTGGGCGTTAATTTGTTTGGTTAGAAGAAGCGGAAGTGGGAAGGGAAGTGCAGGAATGCAGGTGAGTGTTGTGTTTTGACGTACAGGTGGGAGTACAGACAGAGCCGAAAAAGCTCAATTTGTCAAAAGGAGTGTCGGAGAGGGAGGGAGATGTGTGTGAGAGTGGGCGTACCACAAAGGGGGCTGACCCTAATGTATTTATAGCCCAAAATGTGCAACCCCTTTTAACGTCCTCCAAACCATCAGGTAAATTTGGATCCAAATTCTGTTTCAGCTGATAGTAGTAGTCAATATTGCAGTGTTTATATATATATATATATATATTATTATCCTAAAAAGCATGGGATCATATATATATATATATATTTAAGTATTGTTAAAAGTCAAAGGGTTAGAATAAATAGAATTGTTCACTCCATGTTCTGTCCCTCGTATTGGAAGTCGGCTGAGTAAAGACATTAATATGAGGTTGCCCAAAATGCATGCCAATCTACTCACCAATTCATTGACTTTCATAACAAAACTCACTAATCTCTCTCTTCTCTTCTAATTCCGACGTGTCGAAATGTTTCCGGATGTATAATTGGAGTGTCGTTTGGGAAGACTACAAATGGAGAAACGGGATAGGAGGAGGATAAACGGGAGAAGGATACCCACTCGTTTCCCCCAAAACGTTATCGTTTGCTTTCATTACCCACCGGCTGTTGTTGCACTTAAGTGTGAAATGTTTCTATAACGGAGGCGCCTTCTTCCCCCCGTTTCTGCAACCACAGCCCTTCAATTTTTTCTTTTTTTCTTTTTTTTTTTCTTCTCTTACTTACACAGCTGTATTTTGGTTTGAATATTTGTTTGAATTTAGATAGTTTATATTGGAATTTGGAGATATTTTTTATTTTCCAATAATTGAAAATAAATGGACAAAAATATGAAAGGTGTTGTGATGCTTGAAATCAAAGATTAACGTGGCTTGCCTTTGCCCATCAACTTCAACTACAACCCTACAAATGTCCCTTTTTGGATCTACTTCTCCATTTTTATTTATTATTTTTAAATATTTCCATTTCCCCCTCAATATTTAACGGTTACAAATGGATTTAATCTCCTATTCCATAAAATAAATAAATATTATTAAATTAATGAAATGACGTGGAAAAAAATGAATATTATAAAATTAGAAATGGATGCATGCACTCGTAGATTTATGGTAAAAATTCAATTACCAAGGGAGTTTTGGTTTGGATCTCTTTCGACTAGTTTAGGTAAAAGGGAATGGTGATCAAGGGTACCCAAATGTCGATATCTCTTCTCTATGGTGGGAGGTTTGTCTCATCTCGACAAGTGTGTTGTGGGAGAGGGAATACCTTACCTGTCTCTTAATCAATAAGATAAATATTCTAAGCAGTCATGGACGAAAGAGACAAGGATGTAGCACCAAAAATACTTTTCCTATTCACTAGTAAATTGCGCGCTAAAATAAAGAGACATGTGAGTTGTGGAAGCATATTTTTGGACGTAGTTGTTCGTATCGTGAATTAATGTTAAAGCGTTTTGTGTAATGCAAATTTTTGGTATAAAAATGTTAGTTTAATTGGGAATAATGTGAGGTGTACGATAGGCACACATGCATGCTACATAATTCCCACCACCATTACCCTTTTTGTGTTGCATCTAATTCAACAAAAATAATCATATCATTATTTTGTCAGTATTCAAATTCCAATTTAAATCCTATCAATACGTTTTTCTATATGGTCAAACATTATAAAATTCCCCCCTAACAAAGCTTTAAATATAAAAATACCCATTTATTCATCACCGAAATTGGTATTATATATAAAACATTATCTTAGGTTGACAAATTAAGCAACCCAAAAAATACACATTTAGCAGTACAGTAAATAAACAACCACCACATCCTTGCTTATATTAAAAATAACCCTATATTTATATTTATTTATTTATTTATTTTGTTGTTTTCCATTTAGGATACACATAATCATAATTTATTGTAATGATAACTTATTTTATTACTTCATTCAGTTTAGATTTTTCAAATTTGAAGTCTTTTGTACTTTCCTTTCGACTTTATGAAGAGGGTCTAGCCCTACTTCGATCAGTCCATTATATCATTTGGTGACTTAGATTCCATATCGGTTGGAGAAGAGAACAAAATATTTCTTATAAGAGTGTGGAAATCTCTTTCTAGCATACACGTTTTAAAACTTTGAGGGTAAGTTTAGAACATGTCGTTTAGGGAGAGATTTCCATACCTTTATAAGAAATTATTTGTTTCTCTCCATCTACGGAAGATGTTAAAGAAGGGAAAGAAAAAAAAAAAAAAAAAAGGGTGTGGGGGTTAGAAAGGGGATTAAAAGATTAGGAAAAGGTAGAGATAACATGGGGAATGCAGCTAAGGTAGCATGCTTATTACGGTACATAGAAACAACAAAAGATTAAAAGGATGAAATGTGGTATTTTCTTTATTACATTGCATTTCATGCTTTTTTTTTACAAAGTCAAGATTGCAACCTTTAATTTTTAATATATAGATATAGATATGGATAAGCATTAAACTTTAGTGCTTATGGTAATTTAATGCATGAAATATGCTTTATATTTATTTATTTATTTATTTATTTAAATATTTCCAACGTGACTACCAAAACTTGCCATCTTTTTCTCTTATTAACATTTTGAATTGCTGGAGTATTTGGGCTGGGCCCATTTACATTTGACTTATGGACCAAGGGGGTTTAATTTTGGGCTTATAGGCCCATGTTTGGTGGGTAACGCAGCATTAGCCAGATTGGATGGAGTTTAAGAAATTCGTAACTCAAAATAATTAAAATGGTTGAAAAATGCGTTCTATTTTATTATTATTCTTTAATTTTTCCTTGAACCCTCCTGGAATCAATTGGAAGCCCACCAGCTTCAATACCTTGTATTTTCCGAAATGTCCAAAGAATTTCTCTGCAAAAAGCTTGGAATAATTAAATTACAAATTTTAATTTTATGATTAAAAAAATCTAAAATTTACTCTCCATAATTTTATTTGCCATTTCTGGATAAAATCCCTCCGAAATAATCCATTTAAAAAAAAAAATCTGAAATTATATAATTATTTAAAATGAAAATCTCTAAATTTTAGGGATCTAATTTGCAATTTAATATGGTAATTAATTATTTAATCATATTTGAAATGGGTTGGCATATAGTCAAAAGTCAAAAAAATGTATAATTTATTGTTGGTAAAATAATTAAAATAGGTACAAGTTGCATAATTATATTAACAACCCGCCTCCTTTTTATTTTTCTAAAAGTAATGTAATTTTTTTAATATAATGTTTAAGAATACAGGAATGAGCATTTGTGCTCGTTTGAAGCTTATGAAAAAAAAAATGATAATAAAATAAAAAAGTTAAAATTTAGATAAAATAGAAATGGAATTTAGGTAATTTAGTATGTAATGATTGTTAATAGGAAATGCTAAGGTGGAATTAGACAGGTGGCAAAGAAGGAAAGTGATCCACGTGGATTTGGTTCCTGAGGGGCAAATGGTATTGGTAAACGACAGGTCAGAAGTGTAATTCTGAGTCAAAACTTGTCCAATTTCCGAAGCCGAACCACAAACACATGATTCTGCAAATCCAAATTCGAAAACAATCTCAATTTCAATTTCTTTTCGTTCTCATTCAAGTAATTCCCCTGCAGATTGCGAGACTAAGTAGCCAAGCAAAATAACTGAGCAATCCAGTTCCCAAGTTCCCTTCCATCCCCGGGAACTTCATTTCCTTCTTTTCCATTACTATCTTCTTCGATTTTTTTATCGGTTTATTTAATTTTAAAAGCCTTCTTCCAAACCTCGAATGAATCTCTGATCAGTTGAGCATTTTTCCGATCGGAAACCTCGGGGTTTCTAGTTTTGCGGGTGGAAATCTTCTGGGTCTCAATCTAATCGACGGCTGTCTGTTTCGAGATGAAGAAGGTGGTAGTGGGAGCGGGTGTGGTCTGCGCTGTTGCTGTTTGTACGGCGGCGGCTTTGGTGGTGCGGCAGCGGGTGAAGAACTGCGGGAAGTGGAGTCGAGCTATGGGTATCTTGAAGGAGTTTGAGGAGAAGTGTGAAACTCCGATTGAAAAGCTGAAGCAAGTCGCGGATGCTATGGCTGTGGAGATGCATGCTGGCCTCGCATCTGAGGGTGGAAGTAAGCTCAAGATGCTTATTAGCTATGTGGATAATCTTCCCACTGGGTAATTTTATCTCCTTTGTCTTTTCCTCTTTTTCATGCCCTTTTGTTCTGAATCACTTTATCCATGAGTCTGGAAGTTGTTTTTTTCTCTTGGGTTCCTGATGTAAATTGGTAGGAACTTCAATAAGAAGGTTTGGGATTAAGGTGGAAGCTTTAGTTTTATCTGAACTGGTTGGCTTGGACAAGTTCGAATTTCATGAAATTGAATGGTAAACGTTAACAAGAACACCAACATAACCCCATTCAAGAAATCTGGCAATTCAGATATGTGTTTTATATTTAGAGATTGTTCAGCATAGCTATAGTCTTTTACCCCCTCTCGTTTGTTCTAGATTTTATTCTGAAGAATCTTGCACCAAACGGCATGCTGGAAAAATCTTGTACAAGTTAGAATGCTCAAGTATTGATTGTAAACTTATTACTTACTGGTGATTGATGTAATCTCCACCATTAGATCTTTTCCATTGCTACAAAAACTGAAGCAAAGATTGTGTCTCTCATTTTTGTTAGGGACGAGAAGGGGGTGTTCTACGCATTAGATCTTGGGGGCACAAACTTCCGTGTGCTGCGTGTGCAGTTGGGAGGAAAGGAAGAACGGGTTGCAAGGAAAGAATTTGTTGAAGTTTCGATCCCTCCGCATTTAATGACCGGATCTTCAGAGGTTAGTATTCCTCTTACAAAGTTTATTATGTTTAAGTTCTCAGAACTGATAAAGAATGTTTTTCAGGCCTTATTTGGTTTTATAGCTGAAGCACTTGCAAAATTTGTTGAAGAGGAAGGTGATGGCTTCCACCCAGTATCTGGTAGACAAAGAGAGCTGGGTTTCACATTTTCTTTCCCGGTTAAACAAACATCGATTGCCTCGGGGACACTTATAAAGTGGACAAAGGGGTTCAACATCGAGGACGCAGTTAGTACTTGTTACCTTGATATCTATTATCATTGTGTTGCTTAGTACAACCATCAATTACTATTTGTTTTTAAAATATATGATACCCCTAAAAATGGAATCAAATTATATGTCAAGAACATTAAACCTGACAGCTATTCTTTATAACTTTAGGGTGTCGAAACTTGTGCTATCTTAGTGCATTTTCCTCTTTATGAGTGGTAATCTTGAACTAGAAAGTCATCATGCTTTGATTTCATTGCGACAGGAAATGGACTAATAAGGTGGTTGACTGTTTTGTTCTTATCATTAGGAGTTTAAAGTGCCTATGACAATCGTTAGATTGATGGGAAAAAAAACAGACAAAGAAATTACCTGATCAATGAAAGAACTGAAATTCCTTGCAAGCTTTGGTAACTTTAAGATTTCTTTACTGAAAATTCAAACGACTGAAGAACTGAGAAGTGATTTGGATATTGATCCCGTTGAAGCACTATTCCGGATTCGTTAATTTATGAATAATGCTTTCTTTTGCTAATGTAAAGTACTAAACACTTTCTAGATTGCGTGGTTGGCTGTAAATGTTATCTCTTGTGCAATCTATCTTACTTATGACTTCCAAGTATAGAACATTTCTCATCTCGTCTGGATGATATTGATGTAGGTTGGGGAAGATGTGGTAGCAGAAATAACAAAGGCCATGGAAAAAATTGGATTGGATATGCGAGTGGCAGCTTTGGTATTGCCCTTTGTTCTTTATCTCCTAGATCTTTATGAGGCAGGTTTTCTCCCCGCATTATGTTGTACATTCTAACTACTCCATCTGATTCAGGTAAATGATACAATTGGTACATTAGCTGGAGGCAGATATAACAATGATAATGTTATTGCTGCCGTGATTCTGGGAACTGGAACAAATGCAGCGTATGTCGAGCGAGCACATGCAATTCCTAAATGGCAAGGCCTTCTACCTCAATCAGGAGAGATGGTTAGTAAGAGTAACTTTTGAACTGTGTCAACCCGGTGATTAACGGAGATGTGGATAGAACTGTGTCAACCCGCGGTCCAACCCAGTGATATCCCACATCAGTTGGGGAGGAGAATGAAACACCCTTTATAAGGGTGTGGAAACCTCTCCCTAATAGATGCGTTTTAAAAACCTTGAGGGGAAGCCTGAACGAGAAAGCCCAAAGAGGACGAGAACGAAACACCCTTTATAAGGGTGTGGAAACCTCTCCCTAATAGATGCGTTTTAAAAACCTTGAGAGGAAGCCTGAAAGAGAAAGCCCAAAGAGGACAATGGACCGTTATAGTGGCTCTATTCATTATATTCCATGACTAACATTCTTTCAAAACAATAGGTTATTAACATGGAATGGGGTAACTTCCGGTCTTCTCATCTTCCGCTCACCGAATATGATCATGCTCTAGATTTGGAAAGTTTAAACCCAGGGGAACAGGTAATGCTCCTCTTTTCTTCAAGCTATTCTTCTTGTAGTCCTTTTCATTACAAAATCACTTTCCTATACGGTCCATAATATGTATCTTGTGGCCATCTTTCAGATTTTTGAGAAGATAATATCTGGTATGTATCTAGGAGAGATAGTTCGTAGAGTTCTATGCAGGATGGCTGAAGAAGCTGCCTTTTTTGGTGATGTTGTTCCCCCTAAACTCAAAATACCTTTCATTCTCAGGTATTGCTCTTGCTCACTTGTAGCAGGCCGTCAAACCGACGCCTCATCTCGTCTCGTCTCCAAAAGTGTAAAGGAAAAAGAAAAACAAATTGCTGAACTAATTGTTGGTGTAAATACAGGCCATTCACAATGTTGCCTTTTTCATTATTTCATTTGTAGAATGGAGGAGTAGTTCACATGTGTGCATTCATTTATTTATTTTTGAACAGAAACAAACCTCAATTATTAAGTTGGTTTTGACTAAACGGATCGAAACGACCCGTTATTATTGTGTTAATTTTTTGTTTATATTTATGCAGGACTCCTGACATGTCTGCTATGCATCACGACACATCTCCCGACCTGAAAGTTATCGGAAGCAAGCTGAACGACATTTTGGAGGTTCAGATTCAATTCCCGTTCTTCTCAGTTCTTTCCATAAACTGCTCATTTTCAGGAACCAGTTGATCAATTTGCTTGGTCATTTGAGTCTGTCGATCCATGACACGTGAAAGAACGCTTTTTGCTGACATTCTAATCTGCTCTTTTGTGTCAGGTATCTAACAGCCCCCTCCCGATGAGAAAAATCATTTTTGAGCTATGCAACATTGTTGCAACTCGTGGGGCACGCTTATCGGCTGCTGGGATTTACGGGATTATCAGGAAATTGGGAAGAGACACCCCGAAAGATGGGGATAACCAGAAATCTGTCATAGCTGTGGATGGAGGGTTATTTGAGCATTACACGAAATTTAGAAACACCTTAGAGAGTACACTCAAGGAATTACTGGGAGATGAAATTGCCGAGAACTTTGTGATCGAGCTCTCGAACGATGGCTCTGGCATCGGAGCAGCCCTCCTCGCAGCATCACACTCCCAGTATCTTGGGGTAGAGGAGTCCTGAAAAAAGGAGTCCAATGCCAGCCAAGGTAGCTCAAAAGGAATGAATCATGTATTACTTGATATTGTTTAGGCTCCTCGTTTCAATGACTCTTAAGTCGTTCATTTTATGGTCCAGAGCATATTGCTTTCCAGCAATGGATCAATTATGTGTTAGAGTTGCCTGCAAAAGACTCACAACAAATTGAAGTGGCTCCCTATCCTTGTGGTGTTGAAGCCGATGTTGATGTCGTTGGGGCACGAGTCCTTTCCTTTGACATGGTTAATAAATGAGGACCCCATCGTCTCCGATGAAATCGTCCTTCTGGAGTTCCTTTGTCGAATAAATTAGGACCATATGTTGTTTCTTCAAGCTCTTGAAATTCTCCTTTCGAATTAGATCAATCCATCAACAGATGATAGCAACTGTCATCAAGGCATACAAATAAAAAAGATTTCGTTTTTATTGTTCTTTCTGGTTGCCATTTGATGGTATCATCACTGTTCCATACTCATTTACTTGGTGGTATGGTTCTTTCACGATGAAACCCAAAGCTTCCAAACGAGAAACTGAAAATGCTCGCTGAATGAGCTATATTTTATTATCAGTGTGGTTCTCATCTAGTTTTGAGCTAAAATAGACATGACATCGATTCGTTATTCAAAATTTATAGACTAACCAAGGCAACCTCCCAACTCCATAGCCATTTCTGCTCTGAGGAGTGGCTGGAGTGCAGGGTTCTCCCCGGTCTCGACGTGATGGTGAATGTTGATTGTAAAAAGTGAGATCGTAAAAGTGAGACTATTGGAGTGTAACAGCTCTAGTCCACCGTTAGCAGATCACTAGTAGATATTGTTTGCTTTGGCTAGTTATTGCTCTCAGCTTCACAGTTTTAAAATGCGTCTACCATGGAGAGGGTCTAACTTTACTCCGACCAGTGCCTCGCACTGTCCGGTGGCTGGCTCTGATACCATCTGGAACAGCCTAAGCTTATTGCTAACAGATATTGTCCGCTTTGGCCTGTTACAAATGGTATTAGAACCAATCACATGACGGTGTGGCAGCAAGGATGCGAGCCTCAAGGGGGTGGATTTGATGCTGGCCTCCAAGGAAGTGAATTGTGAGATCCCACGTTGGTTAGAGAGGGATGCTGGCCTCCAAGGAGGTGGATTGTGAGATCCCATATTGGTTGGAGAGGAAAACTAAATCCTTATAAGCATGTGGAAACCTCTCCCTAATAGACGTGTTTTAAAGTCGTGAGGCTGACGATCATAAGTAACGAATCAAAGCGAATAATATCTGTGGGGTGAGCTTGAGTTGTTACGCAGAGAGAACCTTGACCGTTCATTTTTCAAGTAACCATGATCATTTCTCAGTATACTTTCACGATCCGAGTTTCTTCTCTTCATGATTTCGGGGTGTCGAGGTCCGACTACGGATCAAGACTTCCAAAGCCTGGTGCATGGTTGGCCGGTTAGTTGGCAAACTAGAAGTGCAGATCACTCCGAGTTTAAAAACACTGCACATCTCATCAAGATAATGCGGCTCCTTCACATCTTCATCCAATACATCGGCTATTCGCTTGCCTTGTTGAATGCACTCCCAAGCCCACTCCGCCAGAGACGAGTCCTCATCGCCATTGAGGGCATCCTTTCCAGTCGCCAACTCTAAAAGAATTACCCCAAAGCTAAACACGTCGATCTTCTCATTAATTCTCGGTGTTTGAGCATACTCTGCACAAGGAAAACAACAAGCTTTCAGCTTTGCTAATCAGTATCTTAGATGGGTTGAAACAGGGCATGTCTCTTACCTGGAGCTATGTATCCAAAAGAGCCCGCCACGGCGGAAACTGAAGCCGCTTCTCCATGTTTTACCAGCAACTTGGCTAACCCAAAATCTGCTATTTTGGCATTGAGTTCTGAATCTAGTAAGATATTGCTTGATTTCAAGTCTCTATGAATTACTGGAGGTGAGCATTCATGGTGCATATAACAGAGGCCTTGTGCTGCCCCCACCGCTATTTGAAATCTCGTCGGCCAATCGAGGGGGACACCGCAATCAGGCTCCGGACCTGTAATTATCGGCGGCGAGTTCCTCTTGTGCAGCCATTTGTCCAAGCTTTGCTTCTCCATGTACTCATAAACGAGAAGCCGAGAAGTTTCACTGGAAACGCAACAGAGGAGTTTGATTATGTTGTTATGGCGAATCGAACTCAAAACCTTCACTTCCGCCATGAATTCTTTCTCCAGCTTGTGGTCTGACTTTCTGTTGTTCCATATCTTCTTCACGGCCACTGTATCGCCCAAATTATTCACCGGAATCCGGTAAACTTTCCCTGATCCACCACTTCCGATCACGTTATTTTCCGATAACCCAGATAAAAGTTTTGCCTCCGAGAAATTCAGCCTTTGAAATGAGGTCAATTTCCATTCAATATCTTCTCTGTTTCCGGTTTTCCAGTAGATTTTGGTTGTGAACACAGCAGCAAGTATAAAGAGTATGAACAGTATAACGCCCAAGCTCACGATCAGAGCAAGATGCTGCGATGAAATCGTTTTTGAATTCTGAGATCTCAAATTGCAGCTATTCAAATTTAGAACTGCTTTGTTCGAACAAAGATTTGGATTGTTCAAAAAGCTTCTGGTATAGATTTGGTTTTCAAGTGCCAAGGGAATTATCCCAGACAACAAATTTGAGGAGAGGTTGAGGAAATTCAGTTCCAAATTTCCTAGTTGAGTCGGAATCATCCCGGAAAGTTGATTCTCTGAGAGATCAAGATCAGTAAGGCTTGGTAAACCACCAAGTTCATCTGGAATTACACCTGAGAGACGATTTCGACTGAGGTTAAGATTGTTCAATGATCTCCATGAAATGATATTCTGTGGAAGCTCTCCGGTGAGTTGATTTCCATCGAGCCAGAGCTTGTTCAACCTTGAAAGAACAGTGAGTTCTTCAGGAATTTGTCCTGTAAATAAATTATTGCTTGCTAGAAACTCAGTCAAATTCCATAAAGAAGATAACCCAGATGGGATTTTCCCTGAAAATTTGTTGTTACTGATTTCCAAACTCCCAAGATTCGTTGAGTATCTCTCAGGAAGTTCACCGGTGAAAGAATTGTCGCTCATCATTACAAATGTCAAATTAAGAGACATCCATAGACCCACCGGAATTTTCCCAGAAAAGTTGTTCTTATGAACATCAATCATCATCAAGCTGCTGCAATTCCCAAGCGACTCTGGCAGTTCCCCACTAAGATTATTCTCGTATGCAGTAACTCCTAAGAGCTTACCGCCGGAGCACAAGTGCTCCGGCAACCTTCCAGTAAGCTTATTGTTGCCCACCTGAAAACTTCTGAGAACCAAATTCCGGCCGAAATCCGGCGGCAACGTGCCGGTTAAACTGTTATCGAACAATCTGACATCATCTAATTTTGGAAGACGTCCGATGCTTTCAGGGATTTCTCCATGTAATCGATTTGTAAACAGAAGCAAAGCCTTCAATTGCTGAAGATCGCCGATAGCTGCCGGAATTTCCCCGGTCAAATTATTTTCTGATAGGTCGTATTCTACGATCTTTTTTGAATCAATCCGAGTCGGGATTTCTCCGGACAGATTGTTCCTGAACAGATAAACGAAACTGAGATTCTTCAGCATAAACAAACTGCTGGGAATTTTCCCTGTCAAATTGTTTTCCGACAAATTCAACGTCTCGAGGTCGGTCAAATTCCCGATCCAATCAGGAATTTCACCCACTAGGTTCGTTTCTGTCATCCATATAAACTTCAATTTCTTCAATTGGGCGAAACTGGGGGGCAATTCCGCCGGTAGCAGAAGTGAATTATAAGCCAACAGTAATTCTTCCAGATTCAACAAGTTACCGATTTCAGATGGGAAATTCCCATTGAATTTGTTCACATAAAGATTAAGGGATCGAAGCTCTGCCAACCGAGAAATGGATGCCGGAATTTCGCCGGAGAATCTGTTGCCGCCGAGATTAAGATATTGGAGGCGAGACAAGCGGTGGACATCATCGGGAATTGGACCGTCGAAGTAATTCTGCGCAAGATTGATGTAATTAAGCTTCGAACAACTGTACAGAGTGGTAGGAAAGCCATCGGCGATATAATTGAGGTTAAGATCAAGTTGGGTGAGATTGTTGAGATCGCATAGGAAAGGAGGGAAGGTTCCGTTCAAATTGTAGCCATTGAAAAGCAGAGCAGTGACGGAGTTGTTAGTGCACCGAATCTCCGGCCATGTACAATGAGAAGCATTTGAAGACCGCCAATGGGCGATTGGGGCTTGATTTTTCCAGAACTGGTTCAATCGGAGCAGAACAGAGTGTTCTTGTTGGTAGAGTTGGGAATTGACATGGTGGGAACAGAGGAGGAGGAGGAGGAGGAAAGAAATGGTTTCCAGAAAAAAGATAAGGGAAGAAAGAAACGCCGTCGTCGTCATGTTGGAGAAGATGATGAAGTGTTGGTGGTGTTGTTGTTTGATAGCTCTTCGGCTATGGCGGCTGCGAAAGACTTCGATTATTATTGGAGTTTGGGAGTTGCAGCTGAAGGTGTGAATGCAAAACCAAGCGTCATAGCCGAAGCTTATGTTTGCTTCAAAATGTCGCCTCTTAAAGGGTTAATATAAATGGACCTCACTCCCTTTAATTCCCTTTATGTACCACCGAATATAAGTTCGAGCCCACCACTAGTAGATATTAGCATCATTATTAGACTCACTGGTATTTTAATGCATCTAGGAAATGAGAAGTTTCTACGTACTTCTACCAAACATTTCATTCCTCTGTCCAACCAATAAATGATCTCATAATTACTTATCTCTATGAGGTGGAATACTCACCAAAGTCTTGCTCTTTAATTACGTTAGATTCTCCTCTCTAAGTAGTTTTCAACTGGAACATCACTATCGCCGGTAAAGAAAATTAAAAATAGTATTAATTTCATATTTATTATTGGATTTTAAAAATATTAATTTTTTTTTTTTGTAATTTTTTTTTTAAAATAAAAATAAAATGAGTTTCATAATTTAATAGAAAAAATTGTCGTTTCACCGGAAATTTCGTGGAAATGAAAAGTACCACTAAATGAAAGGTTTGAAAAGTCAAGGTTGGCGGTCAGTCAACGGAACGTGTTAAAGATTCAAAACCAAGGGACATACTTGCTTTATATTAAAATAAATAAATAAATAAATAAAAACAATTATAATTATAATTAAAATTCCCACTTTCATTTCACTTCACTACTTTTATTCCATTTTTTTCTTTTAGACTTACCAAACAAACTAACAAAGTCTTCCATTATTTTCCAAATTTCTATTATAATAATTCATATGCTTCAAAAATTTTATGTATTCAATCCAACTCAGTCAAAGTATTCATATTATAAATTGACGTTGATTCGTAGTTACTTATATATATATATTTAGTTTCACGTGCTGACTGTGATAACACTGACGTGAAAAAGAAGTACATGAACTGAATAACACATTGAAATAAGAGCAATCCTCAAAAATAGGATAATTAAGAAAATTTTACAATAATTAAAAGCTACTACCTATACCAAAAAGGTATACCTTTATTTACGATAGTTCAATCATAGAAACTCCAACTGTTAAACATGCTTTACTTAGAACAATTTTATGATCGGTGACTTTTTGGTTATTTTTTTATAATATATGTGAACGATCACAAAACATGTTCGGAAGATCTTTAAAAATTTTGGACATTTAATATCATTATTATATATATATTTTTGAAACCATCAATATTATTAATTTGAACATGGAAGATAAGATGGATGAGAGAGAGAGATACACGAAATCAAAATTTGCACGCATAAGCAAATAGCTTCCAATCTCCAACCTTTCCCACGTGAAAAACCATTATTAATTTATTAATGATTAAATTATATGAAATTTCAGAAAGTTTTGAATTAAAATGAGTATTTATCTCAAATTTCAACATTAAAATATTATACCATTTCAAAATTCATATATCAAATTAGATAAACTTGAAAATTCAAGAATTAAAATGATATATTAAACGATTATAGAGAAAATTACAATTAAAAAAATATACCTAAGTCGTTTTATTTTATTTTGAGTTTAAAATATATTAAAGTAGAGATAATTCAATCATCTAATATTTTAATCATATAAAATTATTATTTAATCCATTTGGTTTAAAAGTAGATTTGAATGAGTAATTATATGATTATTAAAAATATATAAACTAAAATTAGGAATATAACAATACATTATTAAAATAGAACAAAAAAAAAAAGAAAAAGAAAAAGAAAAGAGAGAGCAGAAAGCAGTGGGATTGGAAAAATTGGAAGAGTGGGGCAGCGGGTATGACCGCACTGCCCTCCTTCCATCATTCGCTTCGGCTTTTCCAATTCTAAATAATTACTGACACTATTTTATGAGAAATTTAAATTTAGAGTGAATATATGTATTAATTTTTCAAAGTATCCTTAAAAGATGAATATAAAGTGGGGCATTCATTGTTACAATTTGGCGTTCAAACTTATTAATAATTACATCATCCACTTTTTGGAACATTTGAATTCACCAACCATCCCCTCAATCACTCACCACTGCACAACTTTCTACTCGGGGACTTTTCTCCTTTTCAAATATTTTTATTCTTCCAATTTTAATAATATTTACTGCAATTTTAACTCCCTTCAATTTTGAATTATAAATAATTCTTTTTTTTTTTTTTGGTTTGTTTCCGACTACATTAATAAAAATATTTGACTTTTTCTCCAGAAAAATTTTAATTTTTCAAAAGTTCTAATAATATTCTATACTCTTAAATTATCAAAAAATTAGAAAATATCTTTATATTTAGTTTTAGATGGAAATCATTAATTATTTGTCTCAAAAGTATCATTAAACATTCAAAAAGGTTTCAAAAATACTATTTAGTTTTTAAAAGTTTAATTAATACCTTTGAACTTTTTAAAAACTTCAAAACCTCTAAATAATTTTCAAAACTTCAAAAATATTCGTAATAATTAATATATGTTGAACATTAATACCATTCAATTTTTTTAAAAAAAGAAGATAAAAAAAGCTTGAAAATGACCCACACGGTGCACGTGGGATTTAATTCCCTTAAACTTTTAGAAAATAAGCTTGGAGCTTATAAGGTATAAATAATACATGATTTCTAATCATATATCGAAAATAAGAACTTTTCAATTGAAGTACTAACCATTTCCATAAAAAAAAAAACGGTAAATATAGATGAGTGAATATTAAACTTAAATACCATAGATGGTTAAAATTTGTGTTTAAATGGTAACTTTAAATTTATATATATATATATATATAAAAGTAAAATAAAATGATTAAATAATATTAAAAAAAAAAAGAAAGAAAAATATAATGGTTAAAGTCCATAATTTTCTTACATAAAAATAAAATTTGTTTATATTAGGTTTTGCAATCATATAAAAACACACCATCCATAAACAAATGAATACAATATGGTACTAAATTAAGTCATAAAATACTAAACTCTTCAACAAATGTCTTTAATAAACCAAATATTCAAAATAATTAAAACCAATAATTTTCCATGAGCATAATTCTCAAGAAAATTCCTTGAAACTACCTCTATTTATCAAAATCATATAACAGGTGAAATTGCAAGAGAAAAATATATTTTCTTTGATGGAACAAATTTTTATCAATATCTAATATAACAATAATACAACAAACATTATACGGGAAAAAAAAAAAAAAAAAAAAAAAAAAAAAAAAA